>NC_135825.1:38977228-39160624 GCF_964213995.1 Mustelus asterias | reverse complement strand
AGATAGGGTGGACAGTGAGAGCCTTTTTCCTTGGATGGTGATGGCTCGCACGAGGGGGCATAGCTTTAAATTGAGGGGTGATAGATATAGGACAGATGTCAGAGGTGTAGTAAGGGCGTGGAATGCCCTGTCAGCAACAGTCGTGGACTTGCCAACATTAAGGGCATTTAAATGGTCATTGGATAAACATATGAATGATATTGGAATAGTGTAGGTTAGATGGGATTTCGATTGGTTTCACTGGTCGGCACAACATCGAGGGCCGAAGAGCCTGTACTGCGCTGTAATGTTCTATGTTCTATGTTGTCTCTCGGTCCCCCTCTCTCTTTCCCTCTCTTGGTCCTGCTCTCTCTCTCTCGGTCCCGCGATTCCTCTCCCTCTCGGTCCCCCTCTGTCTCCCTCTCTCTCGCGGCCCCCCACTCTCACTCCCCCCCCCTCTCTCTCTCCGTCTGTGCCTCTCCCTCTTTGCGCCTCTCTCTCTTTCTCTGCGCCTCTCTCTCTCTCTCTCTCTGCACCCCTCTCTCTGCGCCTCTCTCTTTCTCTGCGCCCCTCTCTCTCTCTCTCTCTCCCTGCACCCCTCTCTCTGCGCCTCTCTCTCTTTCTCTGCGCCTCTCTCTCTCAATGCGCCTCATTTTCTCTCTGCGCCTCTCCCTCTCTGCGCCTCTCTCTCTCTCTGCGCCTCGCTCTCTGCGCCTCTCTCTGCGCCTCTCTCTCTGCGCCTCTCCCTCTGCGCATCTCCCTCTGCGCATCTCCCTCTGCGCATCTCTCTCTGCGCCTCTCTCTCTGCGCCTCTCTCTCTGCGCCTCTCTCTCTGCGCCTCTCTCTCTGCGCCTCTCTCTCTGCGCCTCTCTCTCTGCGCCTCTCTCTCTGCGCGCCTCTCTCTGCGCGCCTCTCTCTGCGCGCCTCTCCCTCTCTGCGCGCCTCTCCCTCTCTGCGCGCCTCTCCCTCTCTGCGCGCCTCTCCCTCTCTGCGCGCCTCTCCCTCTCTGCGCGCCTCTCCCTCTCTGCGCGCCTCTCCCTCTCTGCGCGCCTCTCCCTCTCTGCGCGCCTCTCCCTCTCTGCGCGCCTCTCCCTCTCTGCGCGCCTCTCCCTCTCTGCGCGCCTCTCCCTCTCTGCGCGCCTCTCCCTCTCTGCGCGCCTCTCCCTCTCTGCGCGCCTCTCCCTCTCTGCGCGCCTCTCCCTCTCTGCGCGCCTCTCCCTCTCTGCGCGCCTCTCCCTCTCTGCGCGCCTCTCTCCCTCTCTGCGCCTCTCTCTCTCTCTGCGCCTCTCTCTCTTTGCGCCTCTCTCTCTCTCTGCGCCTCTCTCTCTCTCTGCGCCTCTCTCTCTCTCTGCGCCTCTCTCTCTCTCTGCGCCTCTCTCTCTCTCTGCGCCTCTCTCTCTCTCTGCGCCTCTCTCTCTCTGCGCCTCTCTCTCTCTCTGCGCCTCTCTCTCTCTCTGCGCCTCTCTCTCTCTCTGCGCCTCTCTCTCTGCGCCTCACCCTCTCTCTCTGCTCCTCTCTCACTGCGTCTCTCTCTCTCTGCGTCTCTCTCTCTCTGCGCCTCTCTCTGCACCTCTCTCTCTCTCTGCACCTCTCTCTCTCTGCACCTCTCTCTCTCTCTGCGCCTCTCTCTCTCTCTGCGCCTCTCTCTCTCTCTGCACCTCTCTCTCTCTCTGCGCCTCTCTCTCTCTCTGCGCCTCTCTCTCTCTCTCTGCGCCTCTCTCTCTCTCTGCGCCTCTCTCTCTCTCTGCGCCTCTCTCTCTCTCTGCGCCTCTCTCTGCGCCTCTCTCTCTCGCTGCGCCTCTCTCTCTGCGCCTCACCCTCTCTCTCTGCTCCTCTCTCACTGCGTCTCTCTCTCTCTGCGTCTCTCTCTCTCTGCGCCTCTCTCTGCACCTCTCTCTCTCTCTGCACCTCTCTCTCTCTGCACCTCTCTCTCTCTCTGCGCCTCTCCCTCTCTGCACCTCTCTCTCTCTCTGCACCTCTCTCTCTCTCTGCGCCTCTCTCTCTGCGCCTCTCTGTCTGCGCCTCTCTCTCTGCGCCTCTCTCTCTGCGCGCCTCTCTCTGCGCGCCTCTCTCTGCGCGCCTCTCCCTCTCTGCGCGCCTCTCCCTCTCTGCGCGCCTCTCCCTCTCTGCGCGCCTCTCCCTCTCTGCGCGCCTCTCCCTCTCTGCGCGCCTCTCCCTCTCTGCGCGCCTCTCCCTCTCTGCGCGCCTCTCCCTCTCTGCGCGCCTCTCCCTCTCTGCGCGCCTCTCCCTCTCTGCGCGCCTCTCCCTCTCTGCGCGCCTCTCCCTCTCTGCGCGCCTCTCCCTCTCTGCGCGCCTCTCCCTCTCTGCGCGCCTCTCCCTCTCTGCGCGCCTCTCCCTCTCTGCGCGCCTCTCCCTCTCTGCGCGCCTCTCCCTCTCTGCGCGCCTCTCCCTCTCTGCGCGCCTCTCCCTCTCTGCGCGCCTCTCCCTCTCTGCGCGCCTCTCCCTCTCTGCGCGCCTCTCCCTCTCTGCGCGCCTCTCCCTCTCTGCGCGCCTCTCCCTCTCTGCGCGCCTCTCCCTCTCTGCGCGCCTCTCCCTCTCTGCGCGCCTCTCTCCCTCTCTGCGCCTCTCTCTCCCTCTGCGCCTCTCTCTCTCTCTGCGCCTCTCTCTCTCTCTGCGCCTCTCTCTCTCTGCGCCTCTCTCTCTCTCTGCGCCTCTCTCTCTCTGCGCCTCTCTCTCTCTCTGCGCCTCTCTCTCTCTCTGCGCCTCTCTCTCTCTCTGCGCCTCTCTCTCTGCGCCTCACCCTCTCTCTCTGCTCCTCTCTCACTGCGTCTCTCTCTCTCTGCGTCTCTCTCTCTCTGCGCCTCTCTCTGCACCTCTCTCTCTCTCTGCACCTCTCTCTCTCTGCACCTCTCTCTCTCTCTGCGCCTCTCTCTCTCTCTGCGCCTCTCTCTCTCTCTGCACCTCTCTCTCTCTCTGCGCCTCTCTCTCTCTCTGCGCCTCTCTCTCTCTCTCTGCGCCTCTCTCTCTCTCTGCGCCTCTCTCTCTCTCTGCGCCTCTCTCTCTCTCTGCGCCTCTCTCTGCGCCTCTCTCTCTCGCTGCGCCTCTCTCTCTGCGCCTCACCCTCTCTCTCTGCTCCTCTCTCAATGCGTCTCTCTCTCTCTGCGTCTCTCTCTCTCTGCGCCTCTCTCTGCACCTCTCTCTCTCTCTGCACCTCTCTCTCTCTGCACCTCTCTCTCTCTCTGCGCCTCTCCCTCTCTGCACCTCTCTCTCTCTCTGCACCTCTCTCTCTCTCTGCGCCTCTCTCTCTGCGCCTCTCTGTCTGCGCCTCTCTCTCTGCGCCTCTCTCTCTGCGCGCCTCTCTCTGCGCGCCTCTCTCTGCGCGCCTCTCCCTCTCTGCGCGCCTCTCCCTCTCTGCGCGCCTCTCCCTCTCTGCGCGCCTCTCCCTCTCTGCGCGCCTCTCCCTCTCTGCGCGCCTCTCCCTCTCTGCGCGCCTCTCCCTCTCTGCGCGCCTCTCCCTCTCTGCGCGCCTCTCCCTCTCTGCGCGCCTCTCCCTCTCTGCGCGCCTCTCCCTCTCTGCGCGCCTCTCCCTCTCTGCGCGCCTCTCCCTCTCTGCGCGCCTCTCCCTCTCTGCGCGCCTCTCCCTCTCTGCGCGCCTCTCCCTCTCTGCGCGCCTCTCTCCCTCTCTGCGCGCCTCTCCCTCTCTGCGCGCCTCTCTCCCTCTCTGCGCCTCTCTCTCTCTCTGCGCCTCTCTCTCTCTCTGCGCCTCTCTCTCTCTCTGCGCCTCTCTCTCTCTGCGCCTCTCTCTCTCTCTGCGCCTCTCTCTCTCTCTGTGCCTCTCTCTCTCTCTGCGCCTCTCTCTCTCTCTGCGCCTCTCTCTCTGCGCCTCACCCTCTCTCTCTGCTCCTCTCTCACTGCGTCTCTCTCTCTCTGCATCTCTCTCTCTCTGCGCCTCTCTCTGCACCTCTCTCTCTCTCTGCACCTCTCTCTCTCTGCACCTCTCTCTCTCTCTGCGCCTCTCTCTCTCTCTGCGCCTCTCTCTCTGCGCCTCTCTGTCTGCGCCTCTCTCTCTGCGCCTCTCTCTCTGCGCGCCTCTCTCTGCGCGCCTCTCTCTGCGCGCCTCTCCCTCTCTGCGCGCCTCTCCCTCTCTGCGCGCCTCTCCCTCTCTGCGCGCCTCTCCCTCTCTGCGCGCCTCTCCCTCTCTGCGCGCCTCTCCCTCTCTGCGCGCCTCTCCCTCTCTGCGCGCCTCTCCCTCTCTGCGCGCCTCTCCCTCTCTGCGCGCCTCTCCCTCTCTGCGCGCCTCTCCCTCTCTGCGCGCCTCTCCCTCTCTGCGCGCCTCTCCCTCTCTGCGCGCCTCTCCCTCTCTGCGCGCCTCTCCCTCTCTGCGCGCCTCTCCCTCTCTGCGCGCCTCTCCCTCTCTGCGCGCCTCTCCCTCTCTGCGCGCCTCTCTCCCTCTCTGCGCCTCTCTCTCTCTCTGCGCCTCTCTCTCTCTCTGCGCCTCACTCTCTCTCTGCGCCTCTCTCTCTCTGCGCCTCTCTCTCTCTCTGCGCCTCTCTCTCTCTCTGCGCCTCTCTCTCTCTCTGCGCCTCTCTCTCTCTCTGCGCCTCTCTCTCTCTCTGCGCCTCTCTCTCTCTCTGCGCCTCTCTCTCTCTCTGCGCCTCTCTCTCTCTGCGCCTCTCTCTCTCTCTGCGCCTCTCTCTCTCTCTGCGCCTCTCTCTCTCTCTGCGCCTCTCTCTCTCTCTGCGCCTCTCTCTCTCTCTGCGCCTCTCTCTCTGCGCCTCACCCTCTCTCTCTGCTCCTCTCTCACTGCGTCTCTCTCTCTCTGCGTCTCTCTCTCTCTGCGCCTCTCTCTGCACCTCTCTCTCTCTCTGCACCTCTCTCTCTCTGCACCTCTCTCTCTCTCTGCGCCTCTCTCTCTCTCTGCGCCTCTCTCTCTCTCTCTGCACCTCTCTCTCTCTCTGCGCCTCTCTCTCTCTCTGCGCTTCTCTCTCTCTCTCTGCGCCTCTCTCTCTCTCTGCGCCTCTCTCTCTCTCTGCGCCTCTCTCTCTCTGCGCCTCTCTCTGCGCCTCTCTCTCTCGCTGCGCCTCTCTCTCTGCGCCTCACCCTCTCTCTCTGCTCCTCTCTCACTGCGTCTCTCTCTCTCTGCGTCTCTCTCTCTCTGCGCCTCTCTCTGCACCTCTCTCTCTCTCTGCACCTCTCTCTCTCTGCACCTCTCTCTCTCTCTGCGCCTCTCCCTCTCTGCACCTCTCTCTCTCTCTGCACCTCTCTCTCTCTCTGCACCTCTCTCTCTCTGCGCCTCTCTCTCTCTCTGCGCCTCTCCCTCTCTGCGCCTCTCTCTCTCTCTGCGCCTCTCTCTCTGCGCCTCTCTCTCTCTCTGCGCCTCTCTCTCTCTCTGCGCATCTCTCTCTGCGCATCTCTGTCTCTCTGCGCCTCACCCTCTCTCTCTGCTCCTCTCTCGCTGCGTCTCTCTCTCTCTGCGTCTCTCTCTCTCTGCGCCTCTCTCTGCACCTCTCTCTCTCTCTCTGCACCTCTCTCTCTCTGCACCTCTCTCTCTCTGCACCTCTCTCTCTCTATCTCTGCACCTCTCCCTCTCTGCGCCTCTCCCTCTCTCTCTGTGCGCCTCTCTCTCCCTGCGCCACTCTCTCCCTGAGCCACTCTCTCCCTGCGCCTCTCTCTCTCTCTGCGCCTTCCTCTCTCTGCGCCTCTCTCTCCCCGCGCCTCTCTCTCCCCGCGCCTCTCTCTCCCCGCGCCTCTCTCTCCCCGCGCCTCTCGCTCCCCGCGCCGCTCTCTCCCCGCGCCGCTCTCTCCCCGCGCCTCTCTCTCCCCGCGCCTCTCTCTCCCCGCGCCTCTCTCTCCCCGCGCCTCTCTCTCCCCGCGCCTCTCTCTCCCCGCGCCTCTCTCTCCCCGCGCCTCTCTCTCCCCGCGCCTCTCTCTCCCCGCGCCTCTCTCTCCCCGCGCCTCTCTCTCCCCGCGCCTCTCTCTCCCCGCGCCTCTCTCTCCCCGCGCCTCTCTCTCCCCGCGCCTCTCTCTCCCCGCGCCTCTCTCTCCCCGCGCCACTCTCTCCCCGCGCCACTCTCTCCCCGCGCCTCTCTCTCCCCGCGCCTCTCTCTCCCCGCGCCTCTCTCTCCCCGCGCCTCTCTCTCCCCGCGCCTCTCTCTCCCCGCGCCTCTCTCTCCCCGCGCCTCTCTCTCCCCGCGCCTCTCTCTCCCCGCGCCTCTCTCTCCCCGCGCCTCTCTCTCCCCGCGCCTCTCTCTCCCCGCGCCTCTCTCTCCCCGCGCCTCTCTCTCCCCGCGCCTCTCTCTCCCCGCGCCTCTCTCTCCCCGCGCCTCTCTCTCCCCGCGCCTCTCTCTCCCCGCGCCTCTCTCTCCCCGCGCCTCTCTCTCCCCGCGCCTCTCTCTCCCCGCGCCTCTCTCTCCCCGCGCCTCTCTCTCCCCGCGCCTCTCTCTCCCCGCGCCTCTCTCTCCCCGCGCCTCTCTCTCCCCGCGCCTCTCTCTCCCCGCGCCTCTCTCTCCCCGCGCCTCTCTCTCCCCGCGCCTCTCTCTCCCCGCGCCTCTCTCTCCCCGCGCCTCTCTCTCCCCGCGCCTCTCTCTCCCCGCGCCTCTCTCTCCCCGCGCCTCTCTCTCCCCGCGCCTCTCTCTCCCCGCGCCTCTCTCTCCCCGCGCCTCTCTCTCCCCGCGCCTCTCTCTCCCCGCGCCTCTCTCTCCCCGCGCCTCTCTCTCCCCGCGCCTCTCTCTCCCCGCGCCTCTCTCTCCCCGCGCCTCTCTCTCCCCGCGCCTCTCTCTCCCCGCGCCTCTCTCTCCCCGCGCCTCTCTCTCCCCGCGCCTCTCTCTCCCCGCGCCTCTCTCTCCCCGCGCCTCTCTCTCCCCGCGCCTCTCTCTCCCCGCGCCTCTCTCTCCCCGCGCCTCTCTCTCCCCGCGCCTCTCTCTCCCCGCGCCTCTCTCTCCCCGCGCCTCTCTCTCCCCGCGCCTCTCTCTCCCCGCGCCTCTCTCTCCCCGCGCCTCTCTCTCCCCGCGCCTCTCTCTCCCCGCGCCTCTCTCTCCCCGCGCCTCTCTCTCCCCGCGCCTCTCTCTCCCCGCGCCTCTCTCTCCCCGCGCCTCTCTCTCCCCGCGCCTCTCTCTCCCCGCGCCTCTCTCTCCCCGCGCCTCTCTCTCCCCGCGCCTCTCTCTCCCCGCGCCTCTCTCTCCCCGCGCCTCTCTCTCCCCGCGCCTCTCTCTCCCCGCGCCTCTCTCTGTCTGCGCCTCTCTGTCTCTGCGTTTCTCTGTCTCTCTCTCTCTGCACCTCTCTCTCCCTCTGCGCCTCTCTCTCCCTCTGCGCCTCTCTCTCTCTCTGCGCCTCTCTCTCTCTCTGCGCCTCTCTCTCTCTCTGCACCTCTCTCTCTCTGCACCTCTCTCTCTCTGCGCCTCCCTCTCTCTCTCTGCGCCTCTCTCTCTCTCTCTCTGCCGCTCTCTCTCTCTCTCTCTGCGCCTCTCTCTCTCTCTGCGCCTCTCTCTCTCTCTCTCTGCGCCTCCCTCTCTCTCTCTGCGCCTCTCTCTCTCTCTGCGCCTCCCTCTCTCTGCGCCTCTCTCTCTCTCTCTGCGCATCGCTCTCTGTCTCTCTGCGTCTCTCTCTCTCTCTCTCTGCGTCTCTCTCTCTCTCTCTGCGCCTCTCCCTCTCTCTCTGCGCCTCTCCCTCTCTCTCTGCGCCTCTCCCTCTCTCTCTGCGCCTCTCTCTCTCTCTCTGCCCCTCTCTCGCACTCTCTCTTTCTGCGCCTCTCTCTCTGCGCCTCTCTCTCTGCGCCTCTCTCTCTCTCTGAGCGTCTCTCTCTCTCTCTGCTCCTCGCTTTCTCTCTCTCTGCGCATCGCTCTCTGTCTCTCTGCGTCTCTCTCTCTCTGCGTTTCTCTGTCTCTCTCTGCGCCTCTCTCTCAGGTTGCAATACCACTGCGGCCCTGAATAGTGGCAAACTTCTCAGCATTGACTGCTTTTGGGACCCCGGGCTTATTCTGTTTGGGTGATGTGGCACTTGTAGTTGAATAGCTGGCAATGTGCCCGAGCTGTGAGATGAGGCTTGCAGCAGCACGAATTGTCAAGGATGAGATTTGGGTTAGAGTTGTGATCGCTGGTTGGGTCAATGATTGGGAGCATGATCCATTGTGAATCTAATGAGGCACTGGGACATGATGGCTCCTGATTGGTGAGGGGATCAAAGGTTATGGGGAAAAGATGGGAGAATGGATTTGAGAAACTTATCAGCCATGATTGAATGGCGGAGCAGACTTGATCGGCCGAAAGGCCTAATTTTGCTACTATATCTTATGGTCTTATAATCAATGCATTTACTGATCCTGACCATCATGTGAGGTAATTCAACTTTTTGCAGCTCTGTAACCTTATCCTTGGCACTTCATTCCTGGCTTTGGCTGACATATCTATATGTTCCCATTGTCTTCTGACAAGGCCTCCAGATAGATGATATATGTCTCTCCTGTTGTGCATCTGTCTCCAGTCCAGTGTCTAAAGATCTTAGAGCCTATCTCTGCCAGCTCTTACCATTATTTAATGTTTTTCTAGCTCTGTCTCTCTTCTGCAAACAGTTCTGTTATCTGCTCTAGCCACAATACACCTCCCTTTTTAAGAGATGCATGTTACCTTTTAAGTGCTACCAATCTCTCTCTCAATTTTGCAGCCACTCAGCACAAAATTTGTATGCTGTCTGCATCAAAAGCAACTGGTGTGGGTTAATTGCGCACTCATCCATTTCTAGTTGATCATTGTTGAGCAGATCAGTAGTCCTATTGGCTTAAAATTTCCAAATACATTGCAAGAGACGAGGTGTTAATTACCCTATTTTCTATATAGCTGGATGAGCTGTCAGTCTATAGTTAGGTACACAATTCATGCAAAATGTGACAGCACACTGGCCAATTTGGGCTCTAGACCTTATTTCAAATCAAATTATTTTTTATTGCCTCACATTTAGGACCTTTGAAATATGTATATATTTAAAACACTGCACAAATCCTAAAATTGGCAAAAGTTTCAGTTGTTGCTGTGTACTGTAAGATTCATTGGAAATCTTCAGTGTATCAATCTAAACATTTTGCTATGGTGAAACTGAGACTGGAAGTTTGCAGGGCAATTTTAGTTTTTTAAAAAAATATCGTCAATAACTCAGAATCATACAGCACAGGAGTAGGTCATTTTGGTCCATGTCTGCTGGTTCACTAAGGAACTATCTAACTATTATCACTCCTGCTTTTCCCCGTAACCACGCACATTTTTTCCTTTTTCAAGTATCTGTCCCACTTCCTTTTAAATGTTACTACTGAATGTGTTTTCAACATCCTTTCAGGTTGCGTATTTCAGATCATGACTTGTTGCATAAAGACATTTCTCTTCAATTCCCCACTCGATCTTTTTCTTGCAAATTAACTGAAACCTGTGTCTTCTGGTTATTAATTTCCCTGAGTATGGAAACACTAGTACCCTTCAGAACTTTGAACACCTCTACTAACATTCTCCTTGTCCGTTTGTACTCTAAGGGAAGTAATCCAGTTTCTTTAGTGCCTCCACATAACAAAAGTATCTCATCTTTGGTGCCATTCTGGTAAATTTCCTCTGTTTTCAAGGGTTTGACATCTTTCCTAAATATTGGAGGCCTAATCAGTAATCTCTAGTTGTTTACTACAATTTCGTGCTTTTGTACTACATTCACTGATTTACAAAACCATGGGTCACTTTTTTGCTTTTCTAAGTGCCTCACCAGCTTGGCTTATCACCTTCTGTATATGAAACCCTATGTTTTAAGTTCATTTGATTAATTTAGGAGAGTTTCAATCTTCCTGCATGTGAAAGATGTTGGGCACTATATTACTGCAGTTTAAGCACTGTGTAAGTATTCAGAGAGAGAAAGGCATTCAAAAGGGAGATCATTTTGGGATCATTTCCTTGATTACTTCAGTGATGTGACTTGTGGATCCCACCAGTATTTGGAAATCCATCTATTTACATTTGCCAGTACCATTATCCATAACTCTTCTGAAATCAGTATCTAAAATGGGATTTAATCACTTAAGCTTTATACAGCAGATATATGCCATATCTTTTCAGAATGTTGGTATGTGAATACTTAGCTTTCTTAAGGAAAAGTTTGAACTTAACGCGTTATCTTTATCCAGTGTTTTGTTCTATCTCTCTGTCCTAAAAGGATTCAAAGTGTAAACTTTGTTTATCAATTGTATTATTCTAATTTCTTCAGTACGGAGGAGGCTCACAATTATTTACACTTCTTGAAAAAATATGCTGCCACTAAAAATACAAGTAGCATTTAAAATTTAAAGATCAAAATCAGTTTCTTTGACTCTTGGTGCAATTAACTTGTTATACAATCCTGATACTCTGCACGTTCAAACTGAAAATTTAATTTATTTTCCTGAAACTGCTAAAGGTAAATATCTCTTTGGGAGAAATGTTTAACTGTTATGATTTTAGGATCATATGCAGTCCCAGCTTCTATGGAATATAAAGCATTCAAGCAATAAACAATGTTAACAGGTGATAGTAATTTATCGTAACTATAAATCAGATTTGTTGACCTGCCAAAAGAATTGTTCTGAATATCAACTCCTTACATAAAATTTCAGTCTGCTTTTCAATGTGGTTGTTTCTAAACCTAGTTGTTTCCTTATAAGACAAAAATTACATTGAAAAATGCATCTGTAAGGATCCAAAGTAAGGATCATTCAAGTTTGTATATTAAGTAACTAGTTGCTATTAATAGTCTAATGTTTATACCCTTAAACAGTAGAATGCATGCAGTCCTTCACTTAGTGAAAGTAAATAGTTAATTGTTCACCGAGAAAGTTTGCTTTGCTGCGGGATTTGTTTGAACAAAAATGAGGGGCAAGTCATTCCAAAAATGAGTTTGAGAACTTCTATCATTCAATGTAATGACTTCCTTGTTAAAATTGTTGAACCCACATGCACGAAAGGGAACTTTTAAGGAGTTTCTTCCTCAGAGAAAAAACTTAATTCCCAGCTGAAAGCGAATGGTGCCTTTGGCGTAATTCCAGCATTCCTATTCAAGTCAAAAAAATTTGAAATGCCATAAAGAAAGCAGCACATGAGACAACCCAGCTAAGGCAATAAGCACAAAACAAAACTTGCTGTAATCATACATCATCAAGTGGTGCTCCACCCCCTTGATGTGAACAAAGTCTCAAAATGAAAGATTGTGTTTTGATGGTTATCTCAATTTCGCCGTCTTATACAGTTCAGGTAAATTGAAAACCACTTTCTTGCAGCTGTAATATTTTGAAAGACAGTCCTCTGGGATTTTATTTGATACATTCATCTGTTTCTTTTTAAATGTGCTGAACTCTTGGTGCAACTAAGGAAGAACAAATCTCAGCTTGAAGACCAACAATTCATCTTACAGTCCTATTTTCATTTTACCTGTCAGCCTGCACCGTTGTAAAGCAAATATCTGCAATTTCAGCTTTGGATACGGACAAACCAGTTCTGAAGGCAACGTGTTTGATCATACAAAAAAGTTACTCAGAGAAGTGAACCTTAATACAGCACTGATCAGAAGTGAATACCTTGGATTTGGGTAACTATGTCAGCGCTATATTCTAGAAATAAGGACTTGACGAGGAGCAGGAAAACACAGCCAGAGACACCACCTTGCTCACCTTCACCCACCAGCAAGACATTCCGAGTAAGAAAACCACTGACTTTCATTGCTGTGCTCTGATATAGTAATAAAAGAGGCCTAGCAACTGTGCAACAAATAATATATGGGTGTGGATGTAATGTTTTTTGTTAAATCCTGACACATCTACCACATAGAAGCTGTTAAGCAGTCAATCTTCTATTTATGTACCTTTTTGAGAGTTAAAGTAAATCCAGTGTTGCAGTGTTTTTGTGTTTCGGAAAAAAAACAGAAAGATTTCATTCTGAAGTAAACTCAAGAAAATCATGTTGCTGACTTTTCCCTCTGACTGTTTTCTTTCTCCTTACAACTGCTGATTTTGATAATTGGACTGATTTTGAAAGCGTATTGGGAGTAGTAAATGTAAGAGTCAACATACTTTTTTGTACACTGCCCAATATTTTCAAAGTGCAATTTGTATGGCTCTGTTTACTGTTACATTCAGACAAGTTGCGCTCATGCTTTCTTTCTCAGTAATTGGCACTGGCGTACATGTGTATGCCTGAGGGATTAACTTCAGTAATGGTTCTGAATCTGTATGTTACATGTACAGCAGAGTGGCTACTAGGTGAACAAACCAAAGGAAAATAATGAAAGTTTTTCTCTTAATCGTTGTGGCCAGTTCCATTTAATGTCAGTTCTGATTGTGTGGTCTTTTTAAGCGTATACAGGAATCGTTTGTGGGAGGTTATTGTGGAAGTCGTATGTAATTAGCAACAGCTGCTGTGGAACAGATATAATGTGCAGAGGGAAAGTAGAGCTTGGGGCCCAGGGAAAACTTGCTTGAGAAATCCAGCTTGAAATATAAACTACAAGCCTGAAAGAAATTTTGATCAGACAAAAGGAAAATCATTGCAGCAACAGGACATTCATATCGTCAAGTATGTTTTGAAGAAACACTTTTTTGCAAATTACCATGAAAAATGACATTTGTGAAATCAGGAGATAGTTTGTCTTTTACCTGATTCATAATTCTTGATTGTCCTTGGAAGTCATTACATCATTTCAATGTTTATCAATGCCATCAATCAAGATGAATATATATCTGAATTAAAGAACAGAATATTTTTGGTATTCGAGGAATGTAGTGTACATTGAACTGATATAAAAATCTGGACGATTTTAAAGCACCAATCTGTTTTAAAAATTGAATTTGAGACATAGCTAGAATGTGTCTGATGCAGATTATTAACCTTAAAAGCAGTAAAATAGATTGCAAGAAAGAAAACTACGAATTTATTATTTATGCATGCTATCACAGCATATTCCAAAATTCTGCTATTGAATGTTGCAAAACATTATCCTTTATGGAAAATATTTGTTCACTGCGTAGACCTTTCTCCTCTTCCAGTTTTCCCACTAGTTCTGTCTCAACTGTTTTACACCCCGACTTCAAAATGCTTGTGCAGGAGCTTCATGACCATTAACTGCCTTAAGGTGCATCATCTGAGTGGCAGTTCCTCGTGTATGCATCATTATTGTTTTTGTCCAGTATTCAAATGTACATTCTCAATAGTAGCAGCAGATAGCTGTTGTGTAGGAAACTCGTGACTAAACAAGAAGTAAACCTGATGCCACCTATCACCTCCCCACCTCCCGACCACGACAATTTCTACTCCCTTGTGCCTCTCACTCCCTGTTTAATTTCAGTAAGTTTGATCTTCTAAATATTGAACTATGGGTTGATAGGATTAATTAAAGTCAGTAGACTTAAGTGGTTCAGTTTTGTCATTAAACCACAAAACAAATGTTCAGCTGTCTACCAACCCCAACCTTGCATTCGAGTTCCATTTAAAAGCTGTATGTGGCTTGAATTTTATGTGGAATTGTATTGCTGGTAATCAGTTTGGTAAATTTCATAATTGATTTGATTTATTATTGCCACATGTATTATCATACAGTGAAAAATATTGTTTCTTGCGCACTATACAGACAAAACATACCATTCATAGAGAAGGAAACGAGAGTGCAGAATATAGTGTTATAGTCATAGCTAGGGTGTAAAGAAAGATCAACTTAATGCAAGGCAAGTCCATTCAAAATTCTGACAGCCGCAGGGAAGAAGCTGTTCTTGAGTTGGTTGGTACGAGATGTCAGATGTTATCTTTTTCCCGAAGTAAGAAGATGGAAGAGAGAATGTCCGGGGTGCGTGGGGTCCTTAATAAGAACATAAGAAATAGGAGCAGGAGTAGGCCATCTAGCCCCTCGAGCCTGCCCCGCCATTCAATAAGATCATGGCTGATCTGAAGTGGATCAGTTCCACTTACCCGCCTGATCCCTATAACCCCTAATTCCCCTAATTAATTATGCTGGCTGCTTTGCTGAGGCAGCGGGAAGTGTAGACAGAGTCAATGGATGGGAGGCTGGTTTGCGTGATGGATTGGGCTACAGTCACGACCTTTTGTAGTTCCTTGCAGTCTTGAGCAGAGCAGGAGCCATACCAAGCTGTGATAGAACTAGAAAGAATGCTTTCTATGGTGCATCTGTAAAAGTAGGTGAGAGTCGTAGCTGGGCCTGCCCAGCTATTTACTGTTACATTCAGACAAGTTGCGCTCATGCTTTTTCTCAGTAATTGGCACTGGCGTACATGTGTATGCCTGAGGGATTAATTTCAGTAATGGTACTGAATCTGTATGTTACATGTACAGCAGAGTGGCTACTAGGTTTCCTGCAGCTATGCCAAATTTCCTTAGTCTTCTGTGAAAGTAGAGGTGCTTAGAACCGTTAGGTTCAGTTATTTGGGCAACAGTAAAGTACAGGCTAGGTGCAAATTAATGTGCAGCAGTTTATATTTAAGAATAAATAACCAGTTAAAGGTGATCTAAAGGTTCACTTGAGTTTAATTGCCGTATGCAGAAATCATATGTGGGGCCTTATTAGCTGCTTTTACATGACTCAGAAATACTGTATTTTTGTAAGATATACCATAAAGGAGAGTTAACAAAAAAAATGGAAAAAATGATGTTCTAATCATTGAACATATTCATGTGCTGATAATTGGCAGTAGTGAAAGTAGAGAATATCAAATTGTTTTCGTACTGCTTCTGTTCTGAAACCTGGGATTTCTTTATAGATGTGCAACAGAACATATTAAGACCTAATTGTCATTGCTTTTGAGATCCATAAATATCCGGTAAAACTATTAGTAATTTTCTGACACCATAGGAAGATGTTTTCAAATAATTCCGAGCATTGCATTTCCTTAAGTGACTATTATCAATAAATAAATTCACTGATAAAAAAATAGTGTCATGGACACAATGTATATGCTCTCTTACTGCCTGTTAATTGGTGTTTTATATGGAAAAAGGGGCGTCTTTTCTTGTCCTTGGAGGATGTATTCCAATTAAATAATTCAGCAACAGGTTTTTGAGAGTTTAAAATAAAAGTTATTTAATTTCAAACATTTACCCTTAATTAATGCAACACCGCAGACTTGATCTCATGCATGCACAGACACAAAGATTGGATACAGTTAAAGATAGTGCACTTTTACAGATTGCAGTTAATTCAGCCTCTGATTTACGATTTCTGGTCTCCCATGTGGCAGGCTTATGGTTTTTCTGTATGATTTGATTTAAAATTTGAAGTGAGAGTCTTGTAAAGGAAAGATTCACAACAAATTGTAAGGTTTTTTGTAGCCAAATTTCTTGGACATTGGTTCTCCAGTGAACTTTAACTAGAGCAGGGTTACATATTCTAGCTGCTTTATGACTAGTTTGATTCTGGTTCTCGGACTGAACAATGATAGTTCTGATAGATTCACTGAGACCTGGGGTAATAAGGGTGCAGTCCCTGAAACCAGCTTTGATCACATGACCATGGGTTGACTACCGAGGCCCACCAATTCTAGTTTGGACAGGGGAGGCTATCGTGATACAATGCGGAGTAGATAGTCACCATTGAGTTTTGGTCATTCTTTTTTGTCCAGTATGAAACAGGCAGTCTGGAAACTAGTCTTTAGATGTTGACCCATCCTGAAAAAATGAAATGTGTTTATTCCATGAATGGCTGTCAGGTCCTCTCAGCTATGTCCATATTTAATTCGATATTCACTGGAGACTTGATGTTGTCTGTAATCCAAATATCAAAAGACACCTGATTTGCGACTGCTGGCTTAACAGCTCGTTTGTGTCCATTCTTTTGAAGTATTGACTGAAAGTTCATATGACATTCTTGTACTGGACATGCCAAGTCATAGAGGTTTACAGCATGGAAACCGGCCCTTCAGCCCAACTTGTCCGTGCCGCCCAGTTTTTACCATTAAACTAGTCCCAATTGCCTGCTTTTGTCCCATATCCCTCTACACCGATCTTACCCATGTAACTGTCTAAATGCTTTTTAAAAGACAAAATTGAACCCGCCTCTACTACTATCTCTAGCAGCTCATTCTGGACATTCACCACCCTCTGTGAGAAAAATTGCCCCTCTGGACCCTTTTGTATCTCTCCCCTCTCACCTTAAACCTATGACCTCTAGTTTTAGACTCCCCTACCTTTGGGAAAGATCGTTATTTTATAGACCTCCATAAGATCACCCCTGAGCCTCCTACACTTTAGGGAAAAAAGTCCCAGCCTATCCAGCCTCTCCTTATAACTCAAACCGTCAAGTTCCAGTCGCATCTTAGTAAATCTTTTCTGCACTCTTTCTAGTTTAATAATATCTTAGTACTGGTGAAAAAGTTGCTGCGAGTGTACCTTATTTTGCCTTCTCCCAAGGCTGAACAGAAATCACTTACACAAGGGTATATCTGTCGGGATATATGAATTAAGAGCAGAAGTAGACCACTCCGCCCCCCAATACACATGCTCCTCCATTCAATAAGATCATAGCTGATCTGACTGTAACTTCAACCCCACATTCCTGCATTTCACCCCATTGTTTATCAAGAATCTATCAAGCTTGCCTTAAAAATCTTCAAAGACTCTGCTTCCACTGCCTTTTGAAGACGAGAATCTCAGAGGAAAAAAATCTCCTCATCTCTCATAAATGATTTTTAAAGGGCTGTGCCCTTCCTTTTCACTGTTATTTGTTTCATTCTCCTCTGTGGCATTCATAATTTGATGTAAAGAGCAGAGATATATTCTTAAGGTGGCTGCTGAAAGATGTTAATTTTAAGGGTGTAACAAAGCAGCAAGTTTTAATTGCTTTCACTGTTCAGATCAATGGTGCCCTTTTTGGTATCAGAATACCATCAGGTTTTTGGGTATCAGACTTTTGAATAATTTACCACTGACTATTTGACTTAGAACTTTGTTTTCATATAGGTCAGCTATTTTATTTAATTAGGTGACCAACATTAACAGCAGTAACACTTGGAGCAACAAGCATGAATCCAAACACAATGCTCCACTTGTTGTTTGAATAATGCATCTTTGGCATATTTTTGCATGTTGACAAAAGATCAAAAGTAAAGATTCTTTGAAAAGTAATTGAAATTAAACATAAACTGTGCTGTGCATAATTCTTAAATAGATGATTGCTGCCTTTAAAAATAAATGTGTTTTGCTTGTTAACATGTATTTATTATCCATGCATAAATATCGTGCCGTGTAATTTTAAGACCTTCCTGCTGAAGCATGTGCTTTCAGTTCCTTACTCTTAAGTTCTTTCCACCACCAAAATAAACGCATGATTTTTAGGGCCAGCCGCAACACCACATTTCAAAATTGTTCCAATATCCATCCGGTATATTTGTACAGAAATAGTAAGGATATTATTGTGTTGATCTGCAAACCAGGGTGGCACAGTGGTTAGCACCGCTGCCTCACAGTGCCAGGGACCCTGGTTTGATTTTGGCCTTGGGTGACTATGCACTTACCCTGTGTCTGCTTGGACCTAAGCTGGATGCTCCGGTTTCCTCCGGTTTCATCTTAGTGTCCTAAGATGTGTAGGTTATTAGCAGGGCAAATACATGCAGCAATGGGGATAGGGGCTGGGTGTGATGCTCTGTCAGAAAATCACAGACACGATGGGCCAAATGATCTCCTACACTGTAGGGATTCTATGAAAAGACTCTTGACTTTTGTTTTGATGTGTCTTTGCAACCAGAACTACTCTGGAGGACAAGTTGCATCAGTTTTTAGTTCAGTCGAGCGTGGGAGTAAAAGATCCTCCAAGCAGAGGGGTGTACTTCCCTGAATCACTTGAAAATTATCTTAAAATAGTCCAACCAAGTACAGTATTTTTAGAGATATTTGGCGAGACCAATCTGCTCTTTCAGTCACAAACGGTGGTGTGAGTGGAAGGGCTAACGTGATGGGGGAGAAATCAGGAAAGGGAGGTGATGATAAAATTGAAAAGGATTTTAGTTTTGTTGAGAATTGTGACATTTTGCTTTTGTTACCAAATAGATTTTCCATTTGTCACAGGGAACATTAGGCACAGACAAAATTAATTACGATATTTTAAAAAAAGTCTCGCAGACCTAAGTTCCTGAAGAAAAGGATAATTTTCCTTTTCAGTGAGATCAAAAACAATTTCTGAATATAGAATCCACCAGGGTTAGGTTCTTGAGGGGTAAAAATGGCAGAAATGGGAGAATTTTGTGCCAATACACATTGGAAAATACTTTCAAACTCCTCTGTAAATAAACAACTGTTGCTTGAATATTAATGCCTATTGGAAGCGATGAGTTTAAAACACTTGCATTTGAAAACAACCTTGTGTCTCAGAACATCCCCAAATATGTCCAAACCAAAAAATGACTTGGAAGCATAATCTGTGTTTATTTTCTGTAGGTAAACACAAGCCAGTTTGCACACTGTGAGATCCCCCAAACAGCAGTATCTGTAGTTTGCTTCTTAAAGAAGCAATGTTGGGCAGGCAATTAATTACAACTATTAATCATACGCATTTTTAATTGAAAATTGCCTTTGATGTTTTCCAATATTCCCATTTGAAATATTGACTATTTTACAGTTGGTGGTATGTTTCTGAAATTTCATGTCTACTGTTCTGATGCTTCTCTTGAGAACTAAAGACCTGTCCACATTCCAGTGTCTGGTATGTAATCCCATGGTGTGCAAAGAGATCCAGTATGTTCCAGGGCAGTGCAAATGGAGGGTACCCATCGATGCACTGGAACTCTTTCCTCCTCCCCCACCCCAAGGAGTTCCCACGTAAGGTTTGTACGGCAGTTGTCTGGGAGTGCAAACTTCTTATGGGCAATTGCCTTTTACTGGGGGCATCTGAAAATGCAATTTAAGTCACAAACCTGAAATAGTTCTGACTGTGTTGTATTAGAATTTAAGGATTAAAACCATTTCTAACTTCAGGGTAACCACTGTATAGGCACCCCCACCTCCTCACTGGCAATGCCTGACCTGAATCAATACCCCTCCCACTAACAATCCTACCCACTGACCCCATGCACATACTTTTTCCCTAGCTTGTCAAAAACATTAAAACATACCTGCTTTATTGCTGTTAGTGATTTAAAAAGGAGCATGGCCTCTCCCTCTGATGCAGTAGCACTCAACTGAATGCTTCAGGAGCAGGCTGCCCTGTACAGCTCTCGCCTGGCCATATCTGATTGTCACTCCGTGGAAATTCAGGCCCTCTTCAGTCAGCGGCATTATGCATATAAAAAAATGGAAATGCTGGGGGATGAAGGGAACTAAAGCGCCATCACACAAATGTTTGAGGTCCAAGAAGGTGATGAAGGCAATAGGAGTTGATGATGCATTGCTTCAAACTCTTGGATGTGACCGTTGGAATATTTGGGAAGATTATGGTTTTAAAATGTTATGAATCGAGAGGTTTGGATTAGTAATTACCATTTTATTTTTCACAAAGGTGGAGAAAATACATTTTAAATTTTAACTTGACTCATAAAAGGTGAAACGTTGATCCAGATCACACAGTTCTTTGTATTAATATTTTCAGTTATACTTTATTTCCATTTGGCAAGTTCTTTCAAACCTTTGTATTGCCTTTATCTACATTAGGCAAATTTACGTTGGTTATCTTAAGTTGAATATCAGTTTTGCTGGACATTTTTCTTGCATCTTCTATGCAGGTTGTTTTTTGCATATGCTAATTATGAATTAATTTGCCCCTGTAAAAACAAAGCTCAACTGTACAAATGAACTGGCATTTGTCATTAAAAACCTGAACCTGTTATTGTGCTGCACATTTGTCTTGAGTCTGAAGATGGCTGATGTGGCTCATTATGGTATGTAGGGTATTTGTTATCATGCGTGATGTCTGGTTGTGTGTTATTCATCCGGATCATGGCACATTTTTTTTGCTGCTCTCACTTTTCCTCTTCGTTTTGTTGTCATTGGGCCTCAAAATACTGGGACTTTTCCCACAGACTCTCCTACCATCTGGTTCAGTCCAGGGTAATGGTCTCCCAGGAGTTGATATTCGTGTTGCATTTCTTCATGTTGGTTTTCAGCATATCCTTGCAACACTTCTGCCCACTTCAGTGACTGAGCTGTAAGAAGCAGACCTGCTTTGGAGCTTGGTATCTGACATCCGAGCTAAAGCCAGTAAAGTTGTTAGTGAATACTTGTGAGAGGATGCCAATGTTGGTGCATCTGTCCTCTCACTTAATATGCAAGATCTTCCACAGGCAGCATTGCTGGTATGACTCCAGGGCTTTGAAGTGCCTCCTGTACATTGTCCCATGTTTCAGCCCTGGACAGTAGGGAGGGATCATGACCACATGGTAGACCATGAGGTTGGTTTCAGTTTTGACATCGCTTCCTCAAGTGGTCAAAAACTGCACAGCAGATTCAGTAAGCTGCTGTCAAAGCAATAATCATCTTGCTTACTCTGTGGAACCTCCCTTGCTATCTGATTTAACTGTGTATGATTAATGTCACTGCCTGCAAGTCAGTCTAGCCTTTGTAATTGATCAGACACATTTGTTGAAGGATTGAGTTAAATGATCTTCTCCATTGTATGTTCCTCCTATTCTTCATGTTTTGATCTTTAAAACATGCTGAAGCCAGGTATGCATGTATGAGTCTTGTATTAGATTTACAAATGCCATTTACCCCATCCTTCATAAACAGTGCTGAAAGTTTGAAATGTGTATTAATGTTTTTGATGTAATGAGATTTAAGGTTTTCTTTAATGTAATTTAGTGGGTTAAATAAAATGATGGCACTTTTGATGTGTCATAGAATCATAGAACCCTAGAGTGCAGAAAGAGACCAATCAGCCCATTGAGTCTGCAACAAGTCTGCACCAACTGTCCAACAGAGAGAGCATCTTGCTCAGGCCCACACCCCCGCCCTATCCCTGTAACCCCACACACTTTCCCCACAAATCCCCAAAACCCTCATCTTGAGACACTAAGGGGCAATTTAGCATGGCCAATCCACCAAACCTGCACATCTTTGGACTGTTTATAGTTTACTATTACAGTGATGTCAGTATTGAATCTTGTTTTCACAATTAAAAAGTTAAATAAATCAATAGTGGTGGGTGTGTATAACTATCTGAAATGTTCTAAAAACTTTGGCAAATTTCAAATTGAATTTTGTTTCTTTTTCAAATCATTGTACATTACTATTCCCCTCACTGAGCTTAACTGGTTTTAGACTAACTTGCAAAAAACCTTAGTGTTGATGTTCCTCCATTCAAAAAGCTTTCTTTGCCCTTGGGTTCAAATCAGAAAAAAAATGTTTTCCACCCTTTTTGCAAAAAAGCTATTTTTCCTTGTTCGTTTTTCTTCAACTGAATGTGAACTTCAGATGTATTTTTACTTTTCATGGATCCACTTTCTCTTCCTGTACTCAAATTGATGCATTCCAGAGGAAACTAGATAAGAACATGAGTAAGAAAGGGATAGAAGGATATGTTGATCAGGTTAAATGGAAAGGGGTGGGAAGAGGCTCGTATGAAACGTAAACACTGGCACGAAACTATTAGGTTGAATAACCTATTTCTGTGCTGAGTAAGTACTTTGTGAATTCCTTTTCGAAGAGCACTAGAAGAAGACGACAGTGGAGAAAGTAGAGGCAATACATGTAAGGAAACGAATAGATCTTTTTCAACTATGTATTAAAACTATTGTTTATGCTGCACACCAGTGCGCACTCACATTTTAGAATTTCCTGACTCTTTTCTCATTTTACTCTCATTACTCTTAACTCAACCCCCTGCTCTGCCACGTTCAACCACACCCCCGCCATCCAAAGTCTTTGATCTCCTTACCTCCTTCGGTGCAGCAAAAATTCAGACAAAGCCAGCACATCTATTTAAACATAGTTTGTTGCGGCGTGTAATTGGAGAAGCTATAACTTTCTAATTTGTTGTAATCTGGTGCTGTTTTGAATTGTGCTTGTTGGTGGTGATGTTTCTCGCCATCTGTGGTGCAATTTCGTTAGAGGTGCGTTTTTTAGAAGCAAATTTTAGGAAGTGAAATTGATGTTTGTAAAATCTTACAGATAAGAGTATATCTAATATCTGGCAATTGTTACAATGAGTAATATTATTATTGGCATTCATCTGGCTCAGGAAACAATGGGCTGTGCCCAGGGCGTATGTCACTCCTGTATTGAACATTGGCTGTTGTGGCTATAGAGGCTAATTTGTGTCCCTGGTGGTGCTGGCCCAAGGTCCACTGATGTTCTTTCTTTCTTTGGTCTTCTGCTTTTTCTGTGCCCTTGCTGACTCCTTGTTCTCGGGTGCTCTAGTAAACTCCAATCTCAGTCAATTTGAAGTCTCGCATGCCGGCGTCCTTTTATTGCATTCATGGACGTTGGTCACATACTGATACCAAACTTGTCGTAGATTGTGGGGGGATTCTCCCAGTCCGCAGAGCTGCTTTTGTAGAGCAGCGGGCTGGGAGACTCGAGCAGAAACCGTTTCACGGGCTCCCCGCTGGGCGCCCGTGATTCTCTGGGCGCTGGATTTCCAGCGTCGTCAGTTCCACGCCAGAAATCGTCGCGGAGCTGCATTACTTATATAAATAGACGTTTTCATCTATTTTAAATCTCATTAGCGGGCCTGGGACTGAAATCTCCAGGCCTGCTAGCCTTTTCTCTCCACTCCCACCCCCCCCCCTCCCCTCCTCCTCCTCCCCCCCCCCCCCCCCCTCCCAGCCAGGAGTGGTTCACTCCAGCGGGGTTTAGTATAACTCACCACTTGCAGGGAGCTGAGGGCCTGACCCCGCTGTAGTGACCGTCGAACCCTCAGAGGGTCAGGTGCCGGGCGTGGGAGGTGCCAATGCCAAGGGGACAGGACCTAATGAGGTGGGGCTTCTCGGGGGCGGGGTGATCAGTGGGGATGGGGGGGGGGGGGGTCCCGCTGCCACTCTGCATTTGGGCTGAATGATGGAGGGAGGCCAGTGTTCAGGGTGAGAGGGGTGGAATGGGACTGTGGGTCAGAGGGGGAGAAGGGGGACGGTTGGGGCTGCCGGTAGGTGGCGGGGGGAGTGTTCAAGGCTAGCCCATACGTGTTTGGGGGGGCCAGCGATCGGGCCGCAGGGGAAGGATGTTGGAGGGCCAGCAATGCAGGACCACTGCGCATGCACCGATCTCCACTGTGACAAATCGGCGCATGCGCAGTGGTTTGCTCAGTGCTATACTGCAGGCCTCTCCAGCGGGAATAGGCCCCACCCCCTGATTTTCACATCATTCCCACTGAAGGGCAGAGTATGGGAGATCCATTTTGAAACTCCCGCTGCAAAAACCAGTGTGATTTACAACAGTTTTTCTGCAAGTTCAACATTTAGAATTTTTTTGGCAGAATCGCCACCCACCCCCCCTCCCCCCATGTCTTTGGGGATGCGTTTGTCATCCGCTCAGCTCACATGACCCATCCAACAGAGTCACTGTTGACTTGGGGGCAAACATGCTGGTGGTCCCTGTGTTGATGTACTTCCATATTCAGCATCCTATCTTGCCAGGAGATGGCTAATATTCATCTGAGATAATGGAGGAACTATTTCTATTTAAATGGCATTGGCAAAACAAACATGAGGTATATTGAAAAATGTTACTTCTACCTTTGAAGTGCAATTGGAAAATTAAGTTTCCAGTACAAACATGTCTTTGTTAAAAAATATTGCAGGATTACTGTAACAAATCTTTTAAGTCCTGTTATTGGCCTGTGTCTGCATTTATCGATGTGAATAGGCCTTTGTCAAAAGTAGCAAAACAAATTTTAAGGAGAGAATACTGTGATTGTAACTTTATGCAAGAAACTGTAGACTGTCTTTGGTGCTTTCCTTTGCTAGTGGCTGATGTGAAACTTATTACAGAAATGCCTTGTCCAAATTGGGTTTGAGACAGACCACAGTATATAAAACCTATTCAACAGCTTACGTATCAAGGGAAATAAGTCTGCAGAATTAATTAAAGCCTGAAATGTAGATAACAGGCCTTGCATAGTTGAGAATATTTAATAAAATACTGAGGATACTAGAGATCTGAAATAAAAACAAAATGCTGGAAACTGAGCTGATCTGGCAGCAACTGTGAAGAGAGAAACAGGAGTTAACATTTCAAATCCAATCCAATATAACTCTTAGGAATATTGAATGTTTTCCAGCGGTAATATGTCAATAGAGGAGAATAACATGTGTAAATAGTAAACATCCTCTGAGCAAGTTATTTGCATTTAAAACTTAAATTATGATGTTAAGTGAAATATCTTTAAGCAGAACATCTATATCACAGATAAAGCAGTTTGGAATACCAGTATTTAATTAACTACTTTCTCATATTAACATTCACCTACCTCCAGTAAATTGATTATCTTGAGAGCAATGCTTTTGACCCTTTTAAAATGTTTTTGAAGTCATTGCAGACATTAAAATGCTCTTGTCATGCATTTACGTCAATATATCATATCTTAAAAATACCTCAAACCACTTATCATTTGATGAATTTCTTTGAACCACTAGAACTGCTTTTGCAGTGCACGACATGTATTTTTTAGTGCTCGGAATATTTAGTTCTAATCACCTACTTAGCATCCTGAAATTATTACAAAAGCAAAATGTTGCAGTTGCTGGAACTCAGAAATAAAACAGAAAATGGTGGAAATATTCAGCAGGGAATATGGAGGGAAACAGTTAATGTTTCTGGTGGATGACCTTACATCAGAATAGTCCTCATGAAAGCTAATCCACCTGAAATGCCAACTTCGCTTCTCTCCACAAATACTGCCTGACCTGATGAGTATTTAACATCTCCTGAAATTGTTGGTTGCGCATGGATATATTGGTATAAGTTTTTTATCCTCCAGTAAACGTAAAGCCTGTTGTTGCAGTACTTTGCTTGGATTGTATCTCAGTGAACTACATCTTTGGTCACCTTTTGTGGTAAATGCTAACTTTGTACTAGAGTAATCAGCAAACTCAAACTTGTGTTTTCTGCCTTCAGTATCTATGGGTGTAATCAGTTTATTGCCAGATATTTTAGTGAAAGACCCCACAATAGTGCAGAACATAGTAATAGTATGCCTATTCTGGTGCATATGGACTTTCTGTTAGCCAGTCACACACAAACCAATGCTTTGTAGCTAATGGCTGGCTGGAAAAATTGAGGTATTTAATCGTTGCATAAAAACAGATTAAATTGGCAAATACTTTTACCAGATAACTGAGTTCCTTTGGTGCCAAACTTTGTCTTGATAATTTTGAGATGCTTTTCAATGTGACCATTATGTATAGGAGAACTTTAACATACATATATTTTCAGTGAGATATGATTGTGATTGAATGGGCATATCGCTGCTTTTCCCCTCAAGCCCAAGAAGGCCAATTATTCTAGCCCTGCTGAAATTCCAGTTTGGCTCTTGCGTGGGTCTGTGTAGCTTAGTGATCAAATGAGCCAATAAAGAAATTCAGAATTTTATTTCAAATTTTAAAAAAAAGTTAACTTGCTAAGTAAATTGTGATCAGCATTTGATAAGCAGCTGAAACTGACATGAACTTTTATCGCTACTGAGGTAGGGGGAAAGAAGACGCATGTTTGAAGTTGCCTCTAGTTTCATATTTCCAACTTCCAGTTGAGAGATGCATTTTGTGTTGATGTAACGAGCAGCTATGTTTGGACCTGTAGCCTAAAATGGTCAGTGTTGCGACTTATCCAATTCCTTCCCTAGCTGGCTGGCTGCAACTGGTAAGCTAGCGTTGCCATGCCTCCGAGTCCACATGAAAGAATGTAAACTTTGGTTCTTGCTGAGACTCTGTTCCCAAAAGTTTTCTGGGAGGGAACGCTCACTGGAAACATTCTGAACATTGGTCTGTTAGGTACATCACCTAGGTAGCTCCTTTTGGCCACACAATCCATCAGGGCAAGTTTCAATTGAGCTACATCAATGCCCACATTCTCCATTTTGATTTGAGTGGCACAGTGGTTAGCACTGCTGCCTCAGCGCCAGGGACCCAGGTTCAATTCCGGCCTCAGCTCACTGTCTGTACAGAGTTTGCACGTTATATCCCTGTCTGTGTGGGCTTCCTCCGGATGTTCCTGTTTCCTCCCACACTCCTAAGATGTGCAGTTTATGTTGATTGGCAATGCTAAATTGCCCCTTAATGTCGAGGGACTAACAAGGTAAATACGTCGGGTTACAGGGATACCCCGGTTGCGATTACTGTCAGTGCACTCTCAATGGGGCGAATGGCCTCCTGCACTGTAGGGATTCTATGATTAGTGGATAAAATACTCTTTCTCTGTAGCTTGCGAGCATAGATTTAAAGTGTGCCCTCACAAATAAAGTGCCTTTAATTACACCCCAATATTACAAATCTGGATTCCGCAAAGAATTATTTATAAACTCTCAACAGTGTCCTAATGCTTGTTTTTTTTTCTTTTCAGCATGATCGACTCAGCAGGTAAGAACTTTGCTTTTTGTATTGTGCATCCTTTGTCAGTAAATAAAATGGCCGAGTATTTTTTTCAGTTATGTGTTGGCTAATTTTTGATGAAGTTCATGTAGTTATGTTTAAAGAATTGACTGCAGTTGATCACAGCATCTTTACACTTCATTTAAAATGATCAATATGGTCTATTGGTAAAATGTTTGATAAGATTCAGACCTCATGTCTATAAATAAGACATAAACAATATTCATGTATTGCTTTCAGTATGTCCATCTTAAAATAAATGGGAAGCACTGAAAATTGCATGGAGTACCTTGGTGTTAAATGGTTTGGGGCTCTCATTGTGGGGGTCAGTGATTCCACATTTATTTGCTAGTATGAAACTTTATACATACCTGATAAATATTGGATTTATCACAAGAAGAGTTCCTTAAGAATAGATTCACTCATTGTATAACTGGTTTAGACATTCATGCCTGCATCACACAAAGCATTGTCGAGCCATTCTCTTGTTTGCTAAAACTGTTCACTGCTCAAGGAACATTCTGGAATGCAAAGATAACCCCTGCTTCTTTACTGCGAACCACCTTCATAAGCTCCTTTCAGCTCCATCCTCAACTCCAACAGAAGTGTGAGGAACTCATGAGCTTCTTGATCACTAAGATTAAGACCATCCAATCTTCTGTCCCTGGGCCTCCCACTAGGCTAAACTTATTCTAAAGTTCCCCTCTACCTAAAGCCAATCCTCACATCTTTCTGTAGTTTATTTTCTATCTCTCCTCATGCCCTGTCTAAGCTCATTTTAGGAATATAGGAACAGGAATAGGTCATTCAACCCATTGAACTTGCTCCGCCATTTAATATGATCATAGCTGATTAGACACTTCAATGCCTTTTACACCCACTATCCCCATAACCCTTTACATTATTGTTAATCAGAATTCTATCAATCGCTGCTTTAAGCATACTCAATGACTGATCTTCCACAACCCTCTTGGGTAGTGAATCCTGAAGATTCACAACCCTAGTCCATGAGACTCATGACAATGACAACTTACATTCATAGAACAATTTGGACTAATACAATGTTCCGAGATGAAGCAGAAGCATTATAAAGCAATGTGGCACTGAGCCACATGCAAAGGTATTAGGTCAGATGACCAAAATCTTAGGCAAGTAAGTAGATTTTAAAGACCGTCTTGAAGGAAAGGGAGATGGAGAGTGCATGGAGGGCATTTAGAGCTTGAGGCTAAAGAACAAAGAACAATATAGCACAGGAACAGGCCCTTCGGCCCTCCAAGCCCGTGCCGCTCCCTGGTCCAAACTAGACCATTCTTTTGTATCCCTCCATTCCCACTCCGTTCATGTGGCTATCTAGATAAGTCTTAAACGTTCCCAGTGTGTCCGCCTCCACCACCTTGCCCGGCAGCGCATTCCAGGCCCCCACCACCCTCTGTGTAAAATACGTCCTTCTGATATCCGTGTTAAACCTCACCCCCCCCTCACCTTGAACCTATGACCCCTCGTGAACGTCACCACCGACCTGGGGAAAAGCTTCCCACCGTTCACCCTATCTATGCCTTTCATAATTTTATACACCTCTATTAGGTCACCCCTCATCCTCCGTCTTTCCAGTGAGAGCAACCCCAGTTTACCCAATCTCTCCTTATAACTCAGCCCTTCCATACCAGGCAACATCCTGGTAAACCTCCTCTGTACTCTCTCTAAAGCCTCCACGTCCTTCTGGTAGTGTGGCGACCAGAACTGGACGCAGTATTCCAAATGCGGCCGAACAAACGTTCTATACATCTGCAACATCAGACCCCAACTTTTATACTCTACGCCCCGTCCTATAAAGGCAAGCATGCCATATGCCTTCTTCACCACCTTCTCCACCTGTGATGTCACCTTCAAGGATCTGTGGACTTGCACACCCAGGTCCCTCTGCATATCTACACCCTTTATGGTTCTGCCATTTATCGTATAGCTCCCTCCTACGTTAGTTCTACCAAAATGCACCACTTCGCATTTATCTGGATTGAACTCAATCTGCCATTTCTTTGCCCAAATTTCCAGCCTATCCATATCCTTCTGTAGTCTCTGACAATGTTCCTCACTATCTGCAAGTCCAGCCATTTTCATGTTGTCCGCAAACTTACTGATCACCCCAGTTACACCTTCTTCCAGATCATTTATATAAATCACAAACAGCAGAGGTCCCAATACAGAGCCCTGCGGAACACCACTAGTCACAGGCACCCAGCAGGAAAAAGACCCTTCCACTACCACCCTCTGTCTTCTGTGACCAAGCAACTGAAGCAACCTAAAGCAACTGAAGTCGTAGCTGCCAATGGTGGGGTGATTAAAAGGGTTTCACAAAGTGCCAGTGTTTGAGGGGTGCTGATATCTTAGAGTGTTGCAGGGCTGGAGGAGATTGCAGAGGTCGGGAGGGGCGACGTCATGAAGGGATTTGAAAAAGAGGCTGAAAATTTTGAAACCAAAACCTGGTGTAGGTCAGTGAGCACGGGAGTGATGGAGGAACAGGACTCGGTGTGAGTTAAGACATGGACAGCAGAATTGTGGATGGATCGTTGGGTGACATTATCAGTATTGTTGTGTGAACAGGAAAAAGAACCATTGCAAGTGATTCTCTGAGATTGAGTATTACTTGTAATGGCGTTTCTTCCCACTCCCTCATTTCCTCTGGTTTCCTTCAAGGATCTATCCTTGGCCGCCTCCTATTTCTCATCTACATGCTGCCCATCAACAACAACATCTAAAGCACAGCATTTAGTTTTCGCATGTATTGCAGTGATACCCAGCTCTATCTAACCACTATCTTTCTTGACTCCTGCACTGTTGCTAAACCATCCAACTGCTTATCTGATATCCAGTGCCTGATGATCAGAAATTCCTTTCAATTAAATGTTGGGAAGACTGAAGCTATTGTTTTCAGTCCTCACTGCAAACTTCCATAGCTGGCAACTCCATACCTCTCCTTGGAACTGCCCGAGTTTGCATTTGCAAACTCAGTGTAATATATTACCCCGATATGAATCTCCAACAACATATTGGTGCCATCAAGTAAGACCATCAATTTCCACTTCTGGGACTTTTCCTCTGCCTTTGATCATCTGCCACTGAAACTCCCATTCATGCCTTTGTTACATCTAGACTTGTATATTCCGATGCACTCCTTAAACCTCTCCTCGCTACTTTACTCCTTTAAGATGCCCTTTAAAACTTAACTCTTTTACGAGTCTGCTAAGTCTCAGTCCTTGGCGCATTTTCTACGGTGGTGAGAACTGGGCAGGATAAAGGCTGAGCAATTTTCATCTTTGCTGTCTCAGAACCATCCTTGGCGAGATTAAGTCACCAACTCCTCGGTCCTGAGGCATGCTAATTCTATCACCATGCACTTGTTGCTAAGCTAACAATCTTTGTGTTGGCGCAACCACATTCATCAAATGGATGACGGTTATATACCCAAAGACCTTTCATATGGTGAACTGGCCATTGTGTCACAACCTCCTGGGTGACCATACCTCTGCTATCAGGGCACCAGCAACCAAGGTATGAAGAACATTGACGCTGACGACTGGGAGACAGTTGTTGAAAGCTCTGGAGGCTGACTGTTTAGTGAGACAGTAGAAAAGGCAAGCAGAAACCAAAAGTTAACTGGTTGAGAAGAGGGTCCACAGAAAACCGAGGCCACCAAATTGTGCATTTTCTCTGTCCACTGTCTTCCTCTCCAGCAAATGCATCAAATGTCATAGTGGGGTTTCTGAGTCACAGCAAGTGAAGCTTAACATAGAGTTGACCACCAGGGCCCCAAACCATAATGTTACGAGACGAAAAGCTGCTGACATTTGATGTTCTTTAGGAGGGTTATACTTGCATTAGAAGCGAATAATGAGAGGCGATCCTATGGAAACAGATGATTGAGAGGCTTAACCGGGTAAAAGAGGATGTTTCCCTTTGTGGGCAAAACTAAAACTAGGGGCACAGTTTCAAAATAAGGAGTCATCCATTTAAGACTGAGAGGAGGAGGAGGAATTTTTCCTGAGGGTTGTGGAAGCTAGGTCATGGAATATATTCGAGGATGAGTTAGACAGATCTTTGATTTACAAGGGAGGCGTTGGATATTGGAGGCAGGCAGCAACATGTTGGGCGCTTAACCTTATTGAATGGTGGAGCAGGCTTGAGGAACCAAATTACCAAATCCTATTTCTTATGTTCTTATCAAACCTCAGGATATTTTCATGTTGAAGCTGCTATATAAATATAAATTGCTGTTGTAACAACATTTTATAATACATTTTTGAAATTGGATGTCTGTTCTGGAAGGTGACAATTTCATTGTCACTTCATGTGGACTTTTGATTTGCAGCTATATTAATATGAAGCTTGGTGGCAGCTGAATTTTGTGTTTTATAGTCTGTAACATAACTATAATGTTGGCTTTTATGTTTAGGTTGGATTCGGGATCATCAAATTCCTCATCAGCTGACAGTTACAGTGACCGGTTGTTGAGTCGAACTAGTTCATACACACGGAGGGAGGATCGACTGTCGTCCCTTAGTAAACTAGAACAGCATGACACTGTAAAGGACTACAAGAAGGTAGATATTTGTGGTGGATTTTTGATGTCAGGTTTGAATGGTTTGTAGACTTTCGGGTATGACTGACAGCTTTGGTATCTGAAAAATATGTTGTTTTTCCTCGTCTAAGCCTTGCTTTTTGTCCTCTAACACACTCCCACACACAGGCTCTGTCTGCCCTTTCCAGCTTCAGTTTTATTTTGTGAAGTTGAGATTCGCAGTGGGAATACTACAATCTATAAATCCGGACATTCTCTACTTTCATGAATCATTAAAAAACTATAAAATTGCCTCTTGCTGAAAATTCTTGTATTCTCCTTTTTTAACCATGTTTTTCCTCCAGGCAGTGGTCAAATACATTCATAAACATTGTAGACCTACATGCCAGATAAAAGAACTTAGTCACTAAAATATGTTGAGCTGCCGCGGTAGACTAAATGTAGTGCAGAGCTCTCTTCTGACGTCAGATTTTTGAGCAGCAGAATAATTCTCACGGTTTGATTCTAGCTCACTTACCTGGCAGTATGTCTAATTTCCTGCCTCCAGAATATGTGGGAAAATTGAAGATCTCGTAATAAAATTAATAAAAACATGACAGCCAAATTTAAAAGTTTTGCAATCAATTTGGTATGGCTAACAAATGATATGGAATGGAGCACAAGTGTATTCATAGCAAGACCACAAATTAACAGGCAGAAACTATTAATACACAGCATTAAGAATACATTGTGTAGGGAAATCCATTTTATAGTAAAATTTGTTCAGTCTTGGAAATTTTCAGGCACTATTCTAAACAATTAGCCATTTCAGTTTCCAATGAGGAAGCAAAATAAATGGGTGTTTTTCCGGTTGGAGGAAGGTAACTAGTGGCGTGCCGCAGGGATCGGTACTCGGGCCGCAACTGTTTACCATTTATATAGATGATCTGGAGGAGGGGACGGAGTGTAGGGTAACGAAGTTTGCAGACGACACAAAGATAAGTGGAAAAGTGAATCGTGTGGAGGACGGAGAAGATCTGCAGAGAGATTTGGACAGGCTGAGTGAGTGGGCGAGGATATGGCAAATGGAGTATAACGTTGAGAAATGCGAGGTTATACACTTTGGAGGAAATAATAACAAATGGGATTACTATCTCAATGGAAACAAATTAAAACATGCTACCGTGCAAAGGGACCTGGGGTCCTTGTGCATGAGACGCAAAAGCCCAGTCTGCAGGTACAACAGGTGATCAAGAAGGCAAATGGGATGTTGGCCTATATTGCGAAGGGCATAGAATATAAAAGCAGGGATGTCTTGATGCACCTGTACAGGGCATTGGTGAGGCCGCAGCTGGAATACTGTGTGCAGTATTGGTCCCCTTATATGAGGAAGGATATATTGGCATTGGAGGGAGTGCAGAGAAGGTTCACCAGGTTGATACCGGAGATGAGGGGTTTGGATTATGAGGAGAGGCTGAGGAGATTGGGTTTGTACTCGTTGGAGTTTAGAAGGATGAGGGGGGATCTTATGGAGACTTATAAGATAATGCGGGGGCTGGATAGGGTGGAGGCGGAGAGATTCTTTCCACTTAGTAAGGAAGTTAAAACTAGAGGACACAGCCTCAAAATAAAGGGGGGTCGGTTTAAGACAGAGTTGAGGAGGAACTTCTTCTCCCAGAGGGTGGTGAATCTCTGGAATTCTCTGCCCACTGAGGTGGTGGAGGCTATCTCGCTGAATATGTTTAAAGCGCGGATGGATGGATTCCTGATCGGTAGGGGAATTAAGGGTTATGGGGATCAGGCGGGTAAGTGGTACTGATCCACGTCAGATCAGCCATGATCTTGTTGAATGGCGGGGCAGGCTCGAGGGGCTAGATGGCCTACTCCTGCTCCTATTTCTTATGTTCTTATGTTCTTAAAATATTGCGATGTCTTTATCCTGGGAGAAGCCTTGACTAGTGTGGGGCTCCAACATGTTCGGTGGGATTTTCCACGCACCCGCCGCATATTTCGTGGTGGCAGCCCTGCCATTGGCTGGCGGCGGAATCTTCTGCCCCACCATTGTCAATGGGATTTCCCTTTGAATGAACCCCCTGCCGCAGGGAAACCCGTGGTGGGGGTGCTCCACTGGTAGGACTGGAAGATCCAGCTGGCATGAATTAATTTTGTAGTTGTTAAATTTTGAGAGCCTCTTTCGGCTTTGTTATGAATTCCTTTCTAGAATGTCTTAAATATTGACCTGTCGGAGGTACTCTGCATACCTTTGTTCACACTCGATGTTAATTTATTATTGTGAAAGTATCGTTGTTGCAAGGCTTGGAGGATGTCTAATTTTATGTTGGAGCCTTGATGCTGACACGCAGCATTTCCTACATTGCAGCTGTTTTTAAAATGACCAAACATACTTGAGTTGCGCGAGAGGAAAAGCAGCCTGTGTTGCACCAATGTGACTGCTAGTCAGGAACAATTCTGGGACTGTCTGAATATTTGGAAGATCAACATGGGCATATTTGATCTCTATTCGAAGGATTGATAATGGACAATTTAGATTTGTTGATTTGAAACCAAATCCCAGGGGTGAGAGGGCAACATTAGCCACTTAATATTTAGTATATAATATTTACATTGGACTTCAAAACTTAAGGGGAAGGAATAAAATCAGGAAAATCTTTTCCAAAACTGTCAATTAATAATTAATAGATTGCTAAATCATCTGAACATAGGAGTTCTGAAAATTAGGAATCTTTACAGAAGGCTGCAAATGATTTAAAACATTTATTTTTACCTCTCAAGTATACTTGCGTACAATTTCAGTGGCTTTGTGGTTTGTGTTAGCTTCATCGTAAATGTAATTGCTCCTTTAACTCCATATATAGAAACGAGTCATCCTGCTGAGCATTCCATCTGTAAACAGATCTAAATCATCCTGGTTGACTTGAGGATTAAAAAGAATCAGTGAAAGAAGTGGTCCGTTCTGAGATCTTTAAATAGGCATAGCCCATGCATAACACGATCACTTCAGATAATCTTTGTCATTGCTCTAATTGCTGTGAAATACTTGCTCGAATGTGCATCATGGTCGAGAACAACACTTACAAAAGGTCAATATTTCTGCTCATTATTTTCATTCAAATGTGCAGCTATTCACTTTCCTTCTCTCTATCATGCCATCTTTGCAGATCTTTCCCTCACCCCTCCTTCCTGTCTGTCTGAAAGTGAATGACTTCTGTAAGTAGCAAAGTTTAAATTTAAGCCTGAAATAATCACAGGTAGGAAGTAAGTTCCTCACGTAGCTCTTCTACTTTATTATTATCTTTGAAAAGTATGTATTTAAAAGAAAATGCCTAGTAGAATACTGTATGTGAAGATAACATTTACTACTTAAATTAATTCTAAATTTAGTTTATTTAATCATTGATTTTATTTTGCAGTTATATGAAGAGGCCTTGACTGAAAATGAGAAACTTAAAGCCAAACTTCAAGAGACACAGCTTGAACTCACTGAAGTAAAAGCACAGCTAGAGAAAGCTACACAGGTTCTGAGAGATTTTCATGAAAACTTTTTTAAAATTTTGAATCCTTTGCTATAGAAAATTCCTGTTGTTAATTTAGCACAAACTAATGTAGGTGTTTGTCTGTTTCAGAAGCAAGAACGAATTTCTGATAAGTCTTCAATGCTGGAGATGGAGAAACGGGTATGTTAAGTTTCCGTGTGTCCTCCACCCCTCTCCCCCCCCCCCCCACCCCCCCGGCATCCCCACAACAAATTTCTAAGCGTGTACAAATTGCCCAGGCAAAAATCTCCCTGTTAGTTTTTCAGCAATTTAAACCCCCAATTGAAACTTTTCACCAAATCTCTAATGATAACAGCTAGGGGTAAGGTGTAAGAAAAACTTTATTGTAAGTGATAAAAGGTAGTTTGCTCCTTTATTTCTAAAGCTTTATATTAAGCATAACATAGATGATAACATCAGAAATTAGAAATCTTTCCCTATAATTTGCCACAAAAACATTTTGAGGGGAGAATAACAAACAACACAGAAGTTTTAATTTATGCCTAAGTAATTCCATAGATTTAAGAGCAAAATCATGGAGTGAACAGAATGCAGAAGTATATCATGAACCCAGCAGGGTGGGCTGAAATTAGGGGCAGAATGCAGATATTCTGAGTCAATACAGAATTGCCCCATTAGCAAAGGTCCCAGTTGGGTGCTTGTGAGGTAGGCATGTTTCCAGGCTACCGTGCTACTTCTGCCAGCTTGCATCTGTTAGGCTGAGTGAATTTGCACGCCTACTAACGGCCCACTTAATTATGGGCTTGAAAGGAACAAAGAAACTAGGGATTTTATATTTCTGGAATTGATTACCTTCTGTATGCTGTTGACTGTTCCTGTCATGATCTTGCTAATACCTGTATGTTGGCCTTGAAAGCAGAAGCGAAAGTTGGAACAAAAGTGCATTTATGAAGTTAAGACTGGAAATGCTTGTCTATTTTTGTTGTTCTAACATGAAGTTTAATTGGTCTTTAACAGGAAAAACGAGCTTTGGAAAGGAAAGTTTCCGAAATGGAGGAAGAGCTAAAGGTATGATGTGGTTTTGGTTCTTCATTATGTAAGCATGAATGGCATATCCCATGAGAAAGTGTTTAATGTAGTCCATTGTGCGAGCAATTAGGTGAAGAACATACTTCAATATTGATGACAAGTATTTGGTACACACTTTGGCCTCCTAGTAAGGTGTATTAGCAACTCTTAACCTAGATTCCTGAAAATTGTGCTTTTCCCCATTGAGTTGATTGAGTTTTTATGTGGATAAAACCAGTCTAACTGGAAAATCACAGGAATGGGTCATTTCTTCTGCTGTGTAACAGTAACAGCTAAGTGTTCTTCTCAACTCAAGACCCAGAAATAAACATCCATTTATGAGGGAGGAGCCAGCTGAATGACTATTTCTCATTCCAAACTATTCCTGATGGTCTGACAACTGTTCTGATTGAGAGGGAGAGCATTAACTTTTAAAAAATAAATTCAATCTTCTGGAATTTTTTGAGGATGTGACCAGTGGAGTGGACAAGGGGTGAACCAGTTGTATATCTGGACTTTCAAAAGGCTTTTCACAAGGTCCCACACAAGAGATTAGTGAGCAAAGTTGAAGCTTATGGGGGTATTGGGGTTGATGTATTGACATGGTTGGCAGACAGGAAGCAGAGTGGGAATAAACAGGTCCTTTTCGGAGTGGCAGGCAGTGACTAGTGAGGTACTGCAGAGTTCAGTGCTGGGACCCCAGCTGTTCACAATATGCATTAATGATTTGGATGAAGGAATTGAATGCAATATCTCTAAATTTGCAGACAACACTAAGCTGGGTGGCAGTGTGTGCTGTGAGGACAATGCTAAGAGGCTGCAGGGTGACTTGGACAGGCTGACTGGGCAGATATTTGGCGAGTACACTATAATGTGGATAAATGAGGTTATCCACGTTGGTAGCAAAAAACAGGAAGGAAGATTGTTATCTGAATGGTGGCAGTTTAGGAAAAGAGGAAGTGCAATGTGACCTGGGTGTCATGGTGGAACAGTCATTGGAGGTTGGCATGCAGGTACAGCAGGCGGCGAGGAAAGCTAATGACATGCTTGCCTTCTTAGCAAGAGGATTTGGTATAGGAGTAAGGATGTCTTGCTGAAGTTATATGGGGCCTTGATGAGGCCACACCCTGAGTATTTTGTGCAGTTTTGGTCTCCTGGTCTGAGGAAGGACATTCTTGCTATTGAGGGAGTCCAGCGAAGGTTTACAAAATGGCAGGACTGACATATCACAGAAACCCTACAGTGCAGAAGGAGGCCATTCGGCCCATCGAGTCTGCACCGACCACAATCCCACCCAGGCCCTACCCCCATATCCCTACATATTTACCCGCTAATCCCTCTAACCTACGCATCTCAGGACTCTAAGGGGCAATTTTTAGCACGGCCAATCAACCTAACCCGCACATCTTTGGACTGTGGGAGGAAACCGGAGCACCCGGAGGAAACCCACGCAGACACGAGGAGAATGTGCAAACTCCACACAGACAGTGACCCAAGCCGGGAATCGAATCCAGGTCCCTGGAGCAGTGAAGCAGCAGTGCTAACCACTGTGCTACCGTGTCAAATATGAAGAGGGTCTCGATCGACTGGGCTTTTACTCACTGGAATTTAGAAGAATGAGAGGAGATCTCATAGAAACATATAAAATCCTGATGGGACTAGACAGGCTAGATGTGGGAAGAATGTACCCGAAATTGGGGAAGTCCGGAACTAGGGGGTCACAGTCTAAGAATAAGGGGCAAGCTATTCAGGACTGAGATGAGGAAGAACTTCTCCACTCTGAGTTGTGAACCTGTGGAATTCTCGACCACAGAAAGCTATTGGGGCCAGTCTGTTAGACATGTTCAAGATGGAGCTGGTCATGCCCCTTGCAGCTAAAGGGATCAAGGGGTATGGAGAAAAAATGGGAATGGGATACTGGAAGTGCATGATCAGCCATGATCATATTGGACGGTGGTGCAGGCTCAAAGAGCTGAATGGCCTACTCCTGCACCTATTTTCTACATTTCTATGTTAAAATCTGAAATAAATTACACCGTAAGATTTCACGCTTTATCAAAAACCTTTACCTGCAGGTAAATTGAACAAAACAAGTATTATTAATTCAACACTTAACCTTTACTTTTTAACCCTGAAAATCTTAGCAGGACACTTCTTGTTCTAACTTTATTTCTACTTGAGTCTCCTGTACATCACAGGATCTTCAGGGTCTTTCTCGGCTTCGGACCTTTGCCAGGGATGGCAAATCATTGAATGAATTTGTGGGGAGACCAAAGACTGGCTTCAATCTACCTAGTTTTCCTCTACATTTGGGAAAGTGCATGACATTCTAAAAGTAACAAACTAAAATTGCTATATCTGGATGTTAACTTGCAATGCTATTGAAATAGTTTGTGCTTTGTGCTAATTGTTCGTACAGTTCATCTTCGGGAGGATAATTTAATGTACTCCCAAGATCCTTGAGTTTAGCTTATAAAGCTTTGTGGGAAAATCTGAATTTGAATACATAGAATCAATAAATGAATTGCACAGTGAGCTAAATCGTGGGAGCCCTCAAGGGATTGAGGCAAATGAAGGACCGAACATTGATATTAGAGAATGCCTTGAAATTGATGAGTACAGGAAAAGCTCCAGGCATAGAAAACTAACAACAGAACATCTAAAATCCCTTGGAGAATCAGAATTAGAAGTGATAACAGAAATTTGTGATCAGACATATGACAAAGGATACATTCCAAGCAACATGAGACATTCATTATTAAGTAACCTAAGAAACCTAAAGCAATGGAGTTGATTTAAAATTGTAAACTTAAGTAATCTCATTAAACTGACCTTAAAAATCATTGTGGAAAGCAATGACATATTTGAAGTTTGTTTAAGTTTATTTATTATTGCGTGTCACAAGGAGGCTTACATTAACACTGCAATGAAGTTATTGTGAAAATCCCCTAGTTGCCACACTCCAGCACCTGTTTGGGTACACTGAGGGAGAATTTTGCATGGCCAATGTACCTAATCAGCACATCTTTCGGACTGTGGGAGGAAAACTGGTGCACCCGGAGGAAACCGGAGCACCCAGTGACCCAAGCCGAGAATCAAATCCAGGTCCATGGCGCTGTGAGGCAGCAGTGCTAACCACTGTGCCACCCCAACTTTTGAACCAAAAGTTGGTGAAATACAGCCTGGATTTGGACCTGGAGTAGGAACAACAGAGGGAATATTAATCCTAAATACAATCTTGGATAAAAATCTAGAGATAAACACAAGAATAGGTTCTTAACAGACTGTTAAAAAAAAAACATTCAATCACATTTGTTCCCAAAAGCTAATACATGTGCTATTGAAATGTGACATTGACAGTAAAGATGAGATTTATCAAGAGCCTATATTGGGACCAAATAGCGAGCGTTAGACTAAAAGATGGACGATCATAGAATCCTACAGTGCAGAAAGAGGCCATTCGGCCCATCGAGTCTGCACCAACCACCATCCCACCCAGGCCCTATCCACATATCCCTACATATTTACCCACTAACCCCTCTAACCTATGCATCCCGGGACACTAAGGGGCAATTTAGAATGGCCAATCAACCTAGCCCGCACATCTTTGGACTGTGGGAGCAACCGGAGGAAACCCACGCAGACACAGGGAGAATGTGCAAACTCCACACAGACAGCGACCTGAGCCGGGATTCGAACCCAGGTCCCTGGAGCTGTGAAGCAGCAGTGCTACCATGCCGCCCCACGATTCGACATTTTTCAAATGAGGGGAAGAGTGCCACAAGGCTGCGTACTTTCGCCAACATTATTCAATCTGTACACACAACAAATATTCAGAGAATTAGATGTTTTAACAAGGGTGAAAGTTGGATGACGACACCACACTGTTTGCAGAATCAGAAGAGGCCCTACAAAATATCATGAATCAGGTAAAATCTAGAAGTTTAGTATATCGATTGAGCATGAACACCAAAAAGACAAAAACAATGGAAGTTAGGAGGAATACATTAAAGAAACCAGAGTGAAGATTTTAAGTGGATGTTGGAAAAAGTTGATAAGTCAATCAGTGCAGTTTCAGAAAAGATGGAGGAATCACTGATATGTTGTTTGCAGTTAGAAAGCTCCAGGAGAAATGCCAAGAACAGAATATAGATCTCTAAACCACATTTGTCGAGTTGACCAAAGCCTTTGACACAGTCAAACATGAAGGTTTTTGGAAAATATTAAAGAAATTCATCAGTGATTCTGATGCTCACATGCGTGAGCATGACAACATGCTCACAAATGTCCTGGATGATGGTGAGACTTTGGACCCATTTTTTTTCGTTTTCGTTCATGAGATATGGGCATTGCTGGCTGGGCCAGCATTTACTGCTTACCCCTGAGTCAGCCACATTTTTGTGAAGCTGAAGTCACGTGTAGGTCAGACCAAGTAAGAGTGGCAGATTTCCTTCTCTAAAGAACGTTAGTGAACCAGTTGGTTTTTTGCAATAACCGACAATGATTTCATGGTCATCTTTCGACTTTTAATTCCAAATTTTTATTGAATTCAGATTTCACCATTGGTTGGCACAGGTTGGCATTGCAGTATCTCGGCACCAAGGAGCCAGTTTGATTCCAGCCTTGAGAGATTGTGTGGAGTTTACATGTTGTCCCCAAGTTTCCTCCCACGGTCCAAAGTTGTGCACGTTAGTTGGATTGGCTATGTTAAATTGCCCCTTACTGTCTAAAGGTGTGTAGGTTAGGCAGATTAGCCATGTACAGGATACAGGGATAGGGCAGGGCTGGGCTTGGGTAAGAAGCTCTTCCAGAGAATCGGTGTGGACTCGATTAATCAAATGGCCGCCTCCTGCTCTGTAGGGTATTCTATGGCCATGGTGGGATTCAAACCCGGGCCTCCTGAACATTACCCTGGTTTTTTGGCTTACGGGTCCAACGACAATGCCACCACGTCACTTTCTCCCCATTCACCAATAGAGTTGAACAGGGCTGCATGCTAGCACCAACCCTGAACATATTTTTCAATATGTTCTCCAATGCTTTCCATGATGATGATTCTGGCATCGAAAACAGATATCCCTGGATGGGAAGTTGCTCAATCTGAGACAACTCCAGACAAAGACCAAGGTCTCCAAGGACATACTTTGCAATTTCTTGTTTGTTGATGATGCACCAGTTAATGGTTCAGAGCTGGACAGGCAATGGCTTCTCTAATGTATGTAACAACTTTAGCCTCGTGATCAGCATGAAGAAAGCAAGCGTACCAGGTTTCAAACCCAAGGTTACAGTCCATACAGAGCCATATTTTTGTTTTGATTTGATTGATTGTTGTCACATGTATTAGAATACAGTGAAAAGTATTGTTTCTTGCACGTTATACAAAACAAAGCATACCATCCATAGGGAAGGAATGGAGAGGGTGCAGAATGCAATGTTACAGTTATAGCTAGGGTGTAGATGATCAACTTAATGCAAGGTAGGAACATTCAAAAGTCTGATGGCAGCAGGGAAGAAGCTGTTCTTGAGTCGGTTGGTGACCCGAGATATTTGTGCCTTTTTTCCATTGGAAGAAGGTGGAAGAGAGTATGTCGAGGTGTGTGGAGGAACCAGGACAGGTTGTTGGTGATCTTGACACCTTGAAACTTGAAGCTCTCAACCATTTCCACTTCATCTCCATTGATGTGGACAGGGCGAGGTCCTCCACTATGCTTCCTGAAGTTGATGATTTACCTCCTTCGATTTACTGACATTGAGGAAGAGATTATTGTTGTTGCACCAATTCACCAGATTCTCTCTCTTTCATGCACTCCGTCTCACTGTTGTTTGAGATCTGACCCACTATAGATGGTGTGAAATGTGAAATGCAAATGTGAAAAACGATTTGGAGGGGGTTTGGCCACACAGTCCTAGGTGTACAAGGAGTATAGTAAGGGACTGAGGACACAGTCTTGCGGGGCACCGATGTTGAAGCCCATCCCTACTGATTGCGGTTTGTGCTGGTAAGAAAACATGGTGGCAGCCTCTTTTTACAAAGAAAAGCTGCTGCTTTTTGCTCAGTGCATCAGTACACAACATTTTGCAGAGTTGGAGCAGAATGGAGAACCAAATTAGCATGATAGCACCATGTATTGATCTCTGATGTGCAGCATTGTGCTTCCTAACACCTTTATACATTGCTCACAAGACAATATTTTTTTTGGGTCTGCCATAATTAAAGTCTGAGGATCCCATCAGTAAAATAACTTGTTGCAGAGATGTCTACTTCCATTTTAAAAAAATAATTAGGCAATCATTTGGAATGTGCACAAAGGCTTCTTAAAAACTGCAGCCTCTTAATCAACATGTGCAGGAATTCTCATTTAGTCTTTACTTTCATTACACGTGAGCCATAAAGCAATGCATAGCAAAATAGTTCAGCCTTGTATGTTCCATGATATAATACATTGTTCTTCATCTTTTATAGAACATAGAACATAGAAAGCCACAGCACAAACAGGCCCTTCGGCCCACAAGTTGCGCCGATCACATCCCCACCTCTAGGCCTATCTATAGCCCTCAATCCCATTAAATCCCATGTACTCATCCAGAAGTCTCTTAAAAGACTTATAGGGAGCAACAGCTAGATTTCCTAGTTTGTGCAGAAGTATAGCACATGTTTGTCATGCAGCAAATTTCCAACTTTACTGGTTCAAGATACCTTTTTTTTTTAAAGAGAGCAGCAAAACCACTTATTAAATGTGCAAAGGCTTTTCTTGTTTTAGAGCAGTGGACTTGGTCATAGGTTAGTAGTAAGCAATCATACCAATCTGAGAGTTTGTGAGGTAGATAAGCTGTGCATTTTGTCTTTTTGAAGTTGTTTTAGAAGTCCCGTGAGAAAATTCTAATTCTGTCGTCCTTCAAAGATTATTCTTTACAATTTGTCTAGTCAATTCAACTTTGATTTTATTAGTATGGGGTTAATGCAACAAAACCACTCCAGACATCGTAAACATTGTTATTACTGTAATGTTAGAAATTGTTTCAGGACTACAAACTTCCTTTTGTTGAGAGTAGGAAATGTCTCAGAAATGTTTGATTTGTATAAGGTTATTAATCTTGCCATGATGTAGAATGAATCAGGATTATTGATTGTTTGTCACATCAGTAGTTTAAATCATTATTGGATGCTTTGAGTGGCATGCTGAATTTGGAATAACGTACTTCCACATCTGTCAGCTGAGATTAAATCCGGCGTAGACTGTTGGGATCAAGCTGTCTCTCTGGTGGCTGGAAAAATCTGCCAAATCAAATGAATTATCTCAAGCCACATGCTGCTAGATACAATTCAACATACATAATACACTTATAAATTTATTTTCTTTCATTCTTTCCTCTAATGTGTGAATTCAAATGCCACATCTGTACATAGGAGTTAGAATTGAAATTGGGGATTCAAGCACAGCAGGAGAAATGACATTGAAGAAATGGAACTTTAACGCACTTTTAAACATGTACCTGCCATAGGACTGCTTGTTTCCTTGTTAGGATATCTCTTATTTTCTTTAAAATGAGCATATTGAGAACCATCAGGCTAGTCACCTGTAATCCAGAAATACAGTTGGATTAACTTATCATCATCACCACCTTCCATTTTTATTATCCTCCATTAGAAATTAAATGTCTCTCATTTGTGTAAGGAAATCAACGCCAATTAGGAAGGAGGAGATTGAGAAGAATGGTCAAAGAGATAAGGACGGCACAGTCTGCCTGGGTTTCCTCAGGGTGCTCCGGTTTCCTCCCACACTCCAAAAATGTGCGGGTTAAGTTGATTGGCCATGCCAAATTGCCCCTTTGTGTCCCAAGATGTGTAGATTAGGAGGATTAGCAGGGTAAATCCGGGGATGGAGCCTCGGTAAGACGCTCTATTGGAGAGTTGGTGCAGGCATGATGGGCCGAATGGCCGCCTTCTGCACTGTAGGGATTCTGACTTGGGGAACTTTAAGGTGTTGATGAGGTAGCTTGGAAGGACCTAAAGGATCAGGAGAAACATTTTGATATAAAAGACACAGAGTACTTAAAAAAATCATGGGTTGTCATCAGATAAGTGGAAAAGTGAATCGTGTGGAGGACGGAGAAGATCTGCAGAGAGATTTGGACAGGCTGAGTGAGTGGGCGAGGATATGGCAAATGGAGTATAACGTTGATAAATGCGAGGTTATACACTTTGGAGGAAATAATAACAAATGGGATTGCTATCTCAATGGAAACAAATTAAAACATGCTACCGTGCAAAGGGACCTGGGGGTCCTTGTGCATGAGACACAAAAGCCCAGTCTGCAGGTACAACAGGTGATCAAGAAGGCAAATGGGATGTTGGCCTATATTGCGAGGGGGATAGAATATAAAAGCAGGGATGTCTTGATGCACCTGTACAGGGCATTGGTGAGGCCACAGCTGGAATACTGTGTGCAGTATTGGTCCCCTTATATGAGGAAGGATATATTGGCATTGGAGGGAGTGCAGAGAAGGTTCACCAGGTTGATACCGGAGATGAGGGGTTTGGATTATGAGGAGAGGCTGAGGAGATTGGGTTTGTACTCGTTGGAGTTTAGAAGGATGAGGGGGGATCTTATGGAGACTTATAAGATAATGCGGGGGCTGGATAGGGTGGAGGCGGAGAGATTCTTTCCACTTAGTAAGGAAGTTAAAACTAGAGGACACAGCCTCAAAATAAAGGGGGGTCGGTTTAAGACAGAGTTGAGGAGGAACTTCTTCTCCCAGAGGGTGGTGAATCTCTGGAATTCTCTGCCCACTGAGGTGGTGGAGGCTACCTCGCTGAATATGTTTAAAGCGCGGGTGGATGGATTCCTGATCGGTAAGGGAATTAAGGGTTATGGGGATCAGGCGGGTAAGTGGTACTGATCCACGTCAGATCAGCCATGATCTTATTGAATGGCGGGGCAGGCTCGAGGGGCTAGATGGCCTACTCCTGCTCCTATTTCTTATGTTCTTATGTTCTTATATTTTGTTTGGAGTGTAGGTTTATGGTTGAAAGTTGGCGTTAAAAATGAATGCTTTCGATTCAGAATACAAGAGAGCATTAGTCATTTGTTTGAGAAGAAGAATTCAGTGAGCATTTGTGTAGGCCAACATTGAGCACCTGAGTAGTCAGATACAGGATGGGTTATCTCTCTGGCACTCACCAAAAGAAAGATACAATATTTGAAAGGACCTGAAAGTAGAGGGGTCAAAGAGGAAGCATTTTTTTTTCTTCTTTATGTACGGCGATATATTTCTCTCCAAAGGAAATACTCTTTTTTTAAAAAACATGCTGGTGAAGTAAAAGGGATGCTAATCCCTCTTAACATTCCCTTTTGAATGCACTAATGGCATTTTAAGTACAACATTGTTTTTGTCATATGAATCTTTGTGTTGTTTTGCATCTGTGTTAAATTACTGAACCGTATTTTGTTCCGAGACAATGTACTGTGCACTTAATTGCAGTTTTTTTCTGTGTCCAAAAATAAATTTAATTACAGCTTTTCAAATTCTAAATGATTTTTATTATTAGAATAAAGAGCTGTAGTTAATTACCTATATTTTTTTTAATACTTTTCCAATTCAATCAAATCAAATCCAATTCAGAGTCTCAACAAGTTGAGACATTTCAGATCCAAGCTGACAAGACAGGGCGAGCGACCAAACCGCCCTGTCCTGGGCCTGATCTACATGGAGTTTAATGCGGAGAAGTGTGAGGTAATTCACTTTGGTAGGAATAACAGATGTGTTGAGTATAGGGCTAACGGGAGGACTTTGAATAGTGTGGAGGAGCAGAGGGATCTAGGTGTATGTGTGCATAGATCCCTGAAAGTTGGGAATCAAGTAGATAAGGTTGTTAAGAAGGCATATGGTGTCTTGGCGTTTATTGGTAGGGGGATTGAATTTAGGAGTCGTAGCGTTATGTTGCAACTGTACACAACTCTGGTGCGGCCGCACTTGGAGTACTGTGTGCAGTTCTGGTCCCCACATTACAGGAAGGATGTGGAGGCTTTGGAGAGGGTGCAGAGGAGGTTTACCAGGATGTTGCCTGGTATGGAGGGGAGATCCTATGAGGAGAGGCTGAGGGATTTGGGATTGTTTTCGCTGGAAAGGCGGCGGCTAAGAGGGGATCTTATTGAAACATATAAGATGATTAGAGGTTTAGATAGGGTGGATAGTGATAGCCTTTTTCCTCTGATGGAGAAATCCAGCACGAGGGGGCATGGCTTTAAATTGAGGGGGGGTAGTTATAGAACCGATGTCAGGGGTAGGTTCTTTACCCAGAGGGTGGTGAGGGATTGGAATGCCCTGCCAGCATCAGTAGTAAATGCGCCTAGTTTGGGGGCGTTTAAGAGATCCGTAGATAGGTTCATGGACGAAAAGAAATTGGTTTAGGTTGGAGGGTCACAGTTTTTTTTTAACTGGTCGGTGCAACATCGTGGGCCGAAGGGCCTGTTCTGCGCTGTAATGTTCTATGTTCTATGTTCTATGTACATGAGCCAAGCTGATTGGAGAAGGGGGAGGTTCCTCCTCCAAGACTTGAGCTCATTTGCATCTTAGCCAAAAGGCCGAGATGCCGCTTTTAAAAATTGCTTCATATGAAACATATGAAGCCTCAGCGCAACCTAATGACCTCGACCAAGTGCAGCCGACCATGGGCTGCCGTCCATACACTTGATCTTAGCCAAAAGGCCGAGAAGCGATTACCTATATATTTTTTTTATATACTTTTCCAATTCAATCAGATCAAATCCAATTCAGAGTCTCAACAAGTTGAGAAATTTCCGATCCAGGCTGACAAGACAGGGCGGGTGACTAAGCCACCCTGTCCTGGGCCTGATCTACATGAGTCAAGCTGATTGGAGAAGGGGGAGGATCCTCCTCCAAGACTTGAGCTCATTTGCATCTTAGCCAAAAGGCCGAGATGCCGCTTTTAAAAATTGCTTCATATGAAACATATGAAGCCTCAGCGTAACCTCATGACCTCAACCAAGTGCAGATCCGATACTACACTTGATCTTAGCCAAAAGGCCGAGAAGCGATTACCTATATATTGCATGTAAAGTATATGTTGGCTTGGTGAGATAAGCTTCTACATCCTGGTGCTGCATTCTAGAATTGCCCTCCTCCACTTTTTTCTTGGACTGACTATGGGGCCGATTTTACCAAATCGGCTCTAAGTGCCGGGTGCGGTCGTAAATCAGACCCGCGCCCGGCAGCCATGCTCCAGCGCCCCCATACGCCTTTTTTTGGCGTGGGCCCAGTGGGCGGGGCCTAGCTCATTTGCATCCGTCGGAGCACCGAACTGCACATGCGCAGTTCAAAGCCGACAGCACTCAGCGCGCCCGAGCGCGAAAGTCAAAGGCAGCGCTGACAGCACTGCTGTCTGCACTGCCTTTGACTTTCCATGGTGGGGGGGGGGGGAGTGGCGGGGGGGGAGTGGCGGGGGGATGTGACGTCTCTTCCCTGGGGGGGGGGATCTGACGTCTCTTTCCTGAGGGGGGGGGAAATGTGACGTGTCTTCCCTGAGGGGGGGTGGGGGTAGCGGGGGATCTGACGTGTCTTCCCTGAGGGGGGGGTGTAGGGGGGGGGAAATGTGACGTGTCTTCCCTGAGGGGGGGGTGGGGGTAGCGGGGGATCTGACGTGTCTTCCCTGAGGGGGAGGGGGGGGCGGATGGGGGGGTAGGGGGGTGATGTGACGTCTCTTCCCTGAAGGGGGGAGGAGGGGGGGAATGTGATGTCTCTTCCCTGAAGGGGGTGGGGGGGGGGAAGAGGTAGGCGGGGGATGTGACATCTCTTCCCTGAGGGGGGGGGGATCTGACGTCTCTTCCCTGAGGCGAGGTGTAGGGGGGAGGATGTGATGTCTCTTCCCTGGGGGGTGGGGGGGGGGGCAGGGGGGGATGTGATGTCTCTGCGGCCCCCCCCCAGAGGCAGAGACGTCACATCCCCCCCTAACCCCCCCCCTCAGGGAAGAGACGTCACATCCTCTCTCCCCCCCCCCCCCCCCCTCAGCCCCCCCTCAGGGGAGAGACATCACATCCCCCCCCCTCAGGGAAGAGATGTCACATCCCACCCCCACCCCCCTCAGGGAAGAGATGTCACATCCCCACCCTCAGGGAAGACGTCACATCCCCCCCCTACCCCCGCCCCCCTCAGGGAAGAAATGTCACATTCCCCCCTACCCCCGCCCCCCTCAGGGAAGAGATGTTACATTCCCCCCAACCCCCCCCTCCTCCTCAGGGAAGAGACGTCACATTCCCCCCCCCCCCCCCCCCTCAGGGAAGAGACGTCACATCCCCCCCTCCCCCTCAGGGAAGAGATGTCACACCCCCACCCCCCCTCAGGGAAGAGACGTCACATCCCCCCCCCCCCCTTCAGGGAAGAGACGTCACATCCCAAAAGAGATGGGGGAGATACTAAATGGTTTTTTTGCATCCGTATTTACTGAGGAAACAGGCATGGAGTCTACGGAAATAGGGCAAACAGGTAGGGAGGTCATGGAACCTTTACAGATTAAAGGGGAGGAGGTGCTCGCTGTCTTGAGGCAAATCAGAGTGGATAAATCCCCAGGACCGGACAGGGTATTCCCACGGACCTTGAGGGAAGCTAGTGTTGAACTTGCAGGGGCCCTGGCAGACATATTTAAAATGTCAGGATTCACTGGGGAGGTGCCGGATGATTGGAGGGTGGCTCATGCTGTTCCGTTGTTTAAAAAAGGTTCCAAAAGAAATCCGGGAAATTATAGGCCAGTAAGTTTGACGTCGGTGGTGGGCAAGCTATTGGAAGGTGTGATAAGGGATAGGATCTACAAATATTTGGATAGACAGGGACTTATTAGGGAGAGTCAACATGGCTTTGTGCGTGGTAGGTCACGTTTGACCAATCTATTAGAGTTTTTCGAGGAGGTTACCAGGAAAGTGGATGAAGGGAATGCGGTGGATGTTGTCTACCTGGATTTCAGCAAGGCCTTTGACAAGGTCCCTCATGGGAGGTTAGTTAGGAAGGTTCAGTCGCTGGGTATACATGGGGAGGTAGTAATTTGGATTAGACACTGGCTCAATGGAAGAAGCCAGAGAGTGGCTGTGGAGGATTGCTTCTCTGAGTGGAGGCCTGTGACTAGTGGTGTGCCGCAGGGATCGGTGTTGGGTCCATTGTTGTTTGTCATCTATATCAATGATCTGGATGATAATGTGGTCAATTGGATCAGCAAGTTGCTGATGATACAAAGATTGGTGGTGTAGTGGACAGTGAGGAAGGTTTTCAAAGCTTGCAGAGGGATTTGGACCAACTCGAAAATGGGCTGAAAAATGGCAGATGGAATTTAACGCAGACAAGTGTGAGATATTGCACATTGGAAGGACAAACCAAAGTAGAACGTACAGGGTAAATGGTAGGACTCTGAAGAGTGCAGTTGAACAGAGGGATCTGGGAATACAGGTACAGAATTCCCTAAAAGTGACGTCACAGGTGGATAGGGTCGTAAAGAGTGCCTTTGGTACATTGGCCTTTATAAATCGGAGTATCGAGTATAAAAGTTGGAGTGTTATGGTAAGGTTATGTAAGGCATTGGTGAGGCCGAATTTGGAGTATTGTGTACAGTTTTGGTCACCTAGTTACAGGAAGGATGTAAATAAGATTGAAAGAGTGCAGAGAAGGTTCACAAGGATGTTGCCGGGACTTAAGAAGCTCAGTTACAGAGAGAGATTGAATAGGTTGGAACTTTATTCCCTGGAGCGTAGAAGACTGAGGGGAGATTTGATAGAGGTGTATAAGATTTTGATGGGTATAGATAGAGTGAATGCAAGCAGGCTTTTTCCGCTGAGGCTGGGGGAGAAAAAAACCAGAGGGCATGGGTTAAGGGTGAAAGGAGAAAAGTTTAAAGCGAATATTAGGGGGGGCTTCTTCACGCAGAGAGTGGTGGGAGTGTGGAATGAGCTGCCAGATAAAGTGGTAAATGCAGGGTCACTTAACATTTAAGAAAAACTTGGATGGGTTCATGGATGAGAGGGGTGTGGAGGGATATGGTCCAAGTGCAGGTCAGTGGGACTAGGCATAAAATGGTTCGGCACAGACAAGAAGGGCCGAAAGGCCTGTTTCTGAGCTGTAATTTTCTATGGTTCTATCTCCCCCCCCCCCCCCCACCCCCTCAGGGAAGAGACGTCACATCCCCCCCCCCCCCCCCCCCCAGGGAAGAGACGTCACATCCCACCCCCCCACCCCTCAGGGAAGAGACATCACGTCCCCCTCTACCCCCTCGCCCTCAGGGAAGAGATGTCACATTCCCCCCCCCCCCCCAGTGAAGTGATGTCATCCTACCCATCAGGACCCCCGGAGCAAGGCCAGGATCCAGGATCGCAAGGTGCTTTCGACGGACACCAGCGATCAAGGTAAGTCGGGGGGGAGGGGGGGTGCTGCTGGCGGGGCCTGCGTCCCAGCATGGTCCGATCGGGGGAGGGGGGTGCTGCCGGGGTGGTTCGCGGGGGCGGTCCACGAAGGGTGGTTGGGGGCGATTCGGCAGTTCAGTTGCTGAGTTGAAGCCCTATCGGACTTGAATTCAGCAACACGGTAAATGCGCGGGCGCCGATCGGATCGGAGCCTCGTAAATTGGGAATCCTTGGGTAAGTTGGGCGCGGGCTTCGTTATGCCGATTTAAATGCATGCAAATGCATTTAAATCGACCTGCTGGCCGATTGGGGAGCGCGCCGGATCGGCCGTTGGTAAAGGCGCGATTGGCCTTGGGTCTGGTCTGGACCACGTTTTAGGCCCGACGCCCAACTTTACCACGCGGGCGCGAAATTTTGGTAAAATCGGGCCCTATATATTGCACAGTTAGTTCTTGGACATAAAATATTCTATAGTTCTGACGGCAAGAGCAAGGTCCATATATAATAACTCTGGAAAATATGTTAGTAGTATATTGTACAATCTTATTACTTGCCATGCCTACTGAACAATTTTTCCTTGCAGAGGCAGGTAGTGAATTCAGTTAACTTCAACAACACATCTTGGTATTGTGTTCTTCGTTCATTGTGATAAAATGCCATTTCCTAATAAGTGTTTTAGACTCTTGTTAAAAGACCCACACCCACCAGTTGTGTCTCGAACAAGTTTGTCTTCCAAAATAACTTATTGGGTAATCACTTAAAATCATTAGGATTGCAATCTACCTGAAAAATAGATGATTAAATCAAAGGTTAAGTTGTAGAGGTGTCTGCAACTGCAAAGGCTTCCACTATTGAATCGCTCGAGGTTGCTTTTCGTAAAGTGAATCGGGTAGTGGGGAGAAGGGAGTTTCTTTAATTCTCTTTCAAGAAACTGCAGTTTTTTTTAACTTGGTTGATTTCAGTGATCTGGTGTTTGTTCATGTTACACCCCCACTCCCTAAGATGTAAAGTTCTTGTCTGCTTCTCTGAAGATCATAGAATCCCTACAGTACAGAAGGAGGCCATTTGGCCCATCGAGTCTGCACCGACCACAATCCCACCCAGGCCCTATTCCCGTAACTCCACATATTTACCCTGCTAATCCCCTGACACTGGGGTCAATTTAGCAATATAGCCAATAAATCTAACCCGCACATCTTTGGAGGAAACCAGAGCATCCAGAGGAAACCCACACAGACACATTTGCAAATGTGCAAACTCCACACAGACAGTGACCCAAGGTCGGAATTGAACCCGGGTCCCTGGTGCTAACCACTATGCCACCCGTGCTGCCCCAAGATGTTTTGTAGAAGCTAAGATGGCTGCTGTACAAATGTGAAATCATCTCCCAAATAAGGCATCAACATTTCAAATGGCTCTTCTCTCACCTTTGGGTTTTAACTTCTGTCTTGACCAAGATACAATTTGCATTCTTACGATGACCCATCAACAATTATGGTTCATTATGGACAAGACCATGGTGAACCATAATTAAATTAAGGATTATCTTTTGTCCCCTCAGAGGACAGGACTCAGTCTGAAATCCACAATTCTGTCTGGTAGCTTGGAGCCATCTTGAAATGGTTTTTAAACTCAATCCATGGTTTTTTTTTAAATGACCTTGAGAACGGCTTTTCTGAGCATTTGTAATATAACTGCACTGTAACAAGTGCATATTTACATGTGTCATAGAGTTGAAGGTAATTGTATTGGAAGGAAATGCATCATAATTTTCCTATAAAGTATTTATTGATAACATTTTGGGCACCGTCTATATTTTCTACTTTGTACTTCAAATTGATTCATAACATCACTTGGGTGTTGTGCTAGAATCATTGTGTGCATAGTTGAAAGCCAACTTCTGTGGATAATGTTTCTGCAATTATACAGGACATTAGAAACATAGAAACATAGAAACCCTACAGTACAGAAAGAGGCCATTCGGCCCATCGAGTCTGCACGGACCACAATCCCACCCAGGCCCTACCCCCATATCCCTACATATTTACCCACTGATCCCTCTAACCTATGCATTCCAGGACACTAAGGGCAATTTTTAGCATGGCCAATCAACCTAACCCGCACATTTTTGGACTGTGGGAGGAAACCGGAGCACCCGGAGGAAACCCACGCAGACATGAGGAGAATGTGCAAACTCCACACAGACATTAGCACCAGATTCTTGAGGCACAAGGGATTTAGAAGTGGTTCGGAGCTCTGTTTTCTATCTCATTCAGTCTGCATTTACACGAACATAGTAAAGCATCCTTAAATCTTTCACACCTTTGATTTTAAAAATCTCCCAAAATACCATTTTTATATTGAGCAAGAAAGACCATGTAGATGACGAGCTGTTAATTATCCTTTATTTATTTTGATCATGGGTTTTATTTATCCAAATCTTTGCCATAAATAGAGTATAAAACATGGCAAAGGGATTAAATCAAAAACACCACAATGGAGATTCATAAGAACATAGAACATAGAACATTACAGCGCAGAACAGGCCCTTCGGCCCACGATGTTGCACCGACCAGTTTAAAAAAAAAAACTGTGACCCTCCAACCTAAACCAATTTCTTTTCGTCCATGAACCTATCTACGGATCTCCTAAACGCCCCCAAACTAGGCGCATTTACTACTGATGCTGGCAGGGCATTCCAATCCCTCACCACCCTCTGGGTAAAGAACCTACCCCTGACATCGGTTCTATAACTACCCCCCCTCAATTTAAAGCCATGCCCCCTCGTGCTGGATTTCTCCATCAGAGGAAAAAGGCTATCACTATCCACCCTATCTAAACCTCTAATCATCTTATATGTTTCAATAAGATCCCCTCTTAGCCGCCGCCTTTCCAGCGAAAACAATCCCAAATCCCTCAGCCTCTCCTCATAGGATCTCCCCTCCATACCAGGCAACATCCTGGTAAACCTCCTCTGCACCCTCTCCAAAGCCTCCACATCCTTCCTGTAATGTGGGGACCAGAACTGCACACAGTACTCCAAGTGCGGCCGCACCAGAGTTGTGTACAGTTGCAACATAACGCTACGACTCCTAAATTCAATCCCCCTACCAATAAACGCCAAGACACCATATGCCTTCTTAACAACCTTATCTACTTGATTCCCAACTTTCAGGGATCTATGCACACATACACCTAGATCCCTCTGCTCCTCCACACTATTCAAAGTCCTCCCGTTAGCCCTATACTCAACACATCTGTTATTCCTACCAAAGTGAATTACCTCACACTTCTCCGCATTAAACTCCATCCGCCACCTCTCGGCCCAACTTTGCAACCTGTCTAAGTCTTCCTGCAAACTACGACACCCTTCCTCACTGTCTACCACACCACCGACTTTGGTGTCATCAGCAAATTTGCTAATCCACCCAACTATACCCTCATCCAGATCATTAATAAATATTACAAACAGCAGTGGCCCCAAAACAGATCCCTGAGGTACACCACTTGTAACCGCACTCCATGATGAATATTTACTATCAACCACCACCCTCTGTTTCCTATCCGCTAGCCAATTCCTGAGGTAAAGTTATAATTGATTTATTGGTCCACTTGCCACAGTGAGACACTTGTCATAATTTTTTAATGTCTAGGACTTTCACCCAGTTTAGGATATTGGTGGGATTGCTGCTCAAACAGTTTAATGAACTCAATGAAAATATGTAACAACCGACTCAAAAACAGCTGCCATCAGACCTTTCAATGGGCCTACCTTATTAAGTCTCTACTGTGCACTGTAACAAGTACATATTTCCCTACTCCCTAGCTATGAGTATAACACTACATTCTGCACCCTCTCCTTTCCTTCTTCCCCATGTACTCTATGAATGTTATGCTTTGTATAACACACAAGAAGCAATACTTTTCACCGAATACCAGTAGATGTGACAACAATGCATCGCATCAAATCATACTGAAATGCAGTAATGACACTTTGTTTCTGTTAATTGCTTTTACTTGTTGCGGTATGTTTCCTTGGTATAAAAGCATTAAGATATTTTGCAAATAAAGGCTTTGATTATGTGTAATTCTCATAGGAGTCTATAAATGCCATCCAAATTAATTGTTAAATGGAGTTTTGTTGAAAGCAAATTACCCAACTGTTAGATCTTATTCTGAAGCTGTTAGTGTTTCAGCTTTCTGTGTAACTCCCAATGCCACCAGCAGTAGGATTTTCTGGAAAAAAGGATTTTCCATTGCTGTGCTCTGGATTTTGTGGCCATTTATAATAGCTGCACATTCATTTTGCAGCTTCACAGTAATGTAGACTTAACACAGCTGGATATTCTGCATCAGTTTTGTCATTCGTATTTTCACCCACAAATAAATAATTTAGTTAAGTTGAAAGGTTTTTCAGATTATGCATATTTATTCCATCAAAGCATCCTGTGTTTAATTTGAAGTAAAGCTTTCAGGATATTGAACCCAAGGTACATGCAATTTGCTGTTTTGCTTCAGTTTTATGACTGGAGATTGTTGCCATCTTCCATCTAATATGAACATGGATAGTGAATAAAACAACGTAAAAAACTTTCATCAAAATATCTCAATTTTAACATGCAATCTTGCCTTTTTGAAACAGAGGGCGGGATTCTCCAGCCAAGTGCACCCCAAGACTGGAAACTCCCACCCGAGCTCCGTCGAGTTTACACTCTCACCCGCTACGATTCCCGCGGCAGGCGAGACGGGAGAATTTCGGCCAGAATCTACAATTGGTTATTTTCAATGCCAATTTAAGAATTATGCAAGTTTGTTGCAATGCCACCAAAATTGGAATATTCAGTCCCAGTTTTTGGTGCCACCCATTTTACTTGCAGTGGCATTCTTGCCATTTGAGTCCAAAAACAGCAGCAAGATTAGAAGTACTTGCAACTTGTTCACCTGCTTTGAGGTAGTTGAGGATGTGTTTTTAATTGTTCTGTTATTTGTAGAAGGTGGAGGGTGAATAGCAGGAATTTAATGAGCACATTATAAATGCAAACTTCGAGAACACTCTGTGAAACTACTTCTTTCTCCTTGCAGGTTTTAACAGAGCTGAAATCAGACAACCAAAGACTGAAAGATGAGAACGGAGCACTGATCAGAGTTATTAGTAAACTGTCAAAATGAAGATAGTCTTTCTAAGCAAGGGGCAAAGGGAATAAAATCAGCTGAAAGAACCTGCTTGCTCTTGTGAAAGCCATCACACTAAACCAGTCTCCTTGGCAATGAGAGGAGCTTATACTTAGATCTTGTCTGTTCATGGCTTTCTCCCTGCATTTGACATATAAAGATTTTTCAGGTTATGATCCTATTCAATAACTATAAGGTTTTTAATTGATGCACTCAAACAGCCTTGATTGAGAGAAATGTTGGGGAGAAAGTACTGAATTTAAAAAAAAATTACAGGTGTCTATTTGTTGAGGGGACGCTTGCAGCTTCTCACAATTGACCTACAACTTGCAGTGTTTCAGATATGGCTTTCAGAAATACCTTCCACTACCACAACTACATCATGTTAACAGTACACCTCAGTTTGTTGACTGTGCTTTGGGAAGGATCTTTCATTATGCAGTATTCGCTTCTTTGCACAGTAATTAAAATCACTGCAGAACATGGCTTATTTCTTTTTTAAATAAAAACCATCAGCTAGACTGTATGGTACAGAAAGTATTAATCATATGTGCAATATGTCGTTTTATTATTTGAATGTGATTTTATTCAATTCACTGCCTTTCTTTCAATTTCTGTTGCCTTCATTATCAGCACGTGTATTTTCTTTTAAATTTGGTTTGTAGTGAAAGCTTTAACAAGATCAGAAGCTTTTGGTTATGTCTCTGTGACTGTGTGAAATTTAATATCATTGGTCACCACTCTTGAGCTTATGCATTTATCCAGTAAGGTCAGAGAAAAAGTTGGTTCAAATTAAGGTCGTTTATCAAGGCTGATTCAAAGATGGATTTTAATGAAAATTGCTGATTTTGCATTTGCTGTTGAGACACTTTTTTATGCTTCACCTCCTATTTCAAAGCTAGTTTTTTAAGTTACACTTCTATTTTTGTTTGCTCTTGTACACTGATAAGGGGCATTATAACTTTAATGTAGGCTCAGACATCTTTTCTATCTTGAGATTTTCACTGCATGATGAATAATATACTGTATTTCTATGTACCACTGCTACAGGAATTTAAAATGAAAAGGTACTTTTCTGTAGAGAGCACTCCTTATAAATAGAGTTCAGGGAAGAGATCCATCCAAAGACCCATTGTATAGTTCTTAAGCTAATGGAATTCAGAAACCAGTGCAGTAATTTGTATAGTGCATTCCATGGCTAAAATGTCTACTATAGGCAATAAAATATGGTACTGAAATCGAAATGTGTGTTATATATATATATATATATTTTTATATATATATATATATATTTATATAATGTGTGTGCATATATATATTATATTTATATGTGTGTGTGTATATATATTATATATATGTGTGTGTGTGTGTATATATTCTCAGTGGGCTGAAAAGACCATCAGTTTTGTGTTTTTTTTTGTTTGCCCTAATCAAGCCTACAGTTTACTGAAAATGCATTGGCTGGTTTTCATTTTAAAAATCCTGTGCAAAATGTGGCTTGCAGTAGTATTGCTACTGGATAGAATACAAAGGGACTGAACTATTAAGCCTTTTATGCAGTATGAAGATTATGTACATATGAAATCTCCACAGGAGGGTTCAGACTGCTGTGAATTTACATTATGCAACTATTGGCCTTTTAAAAGTTATGAATATGCTATTTGATATAATTTAGTGTTATAATTTGAACATTTCTGTCATGTTAGGAAATGTACACATTATTTAAAACGTGTAAACACGTCTGTATTTTATGGTTAAGTAGACCACTGATTTCAGGTTTGAAATGATATTGTACAGCAATTGTATGTAAATGAAAAGGACTAAACGCATTGTCACCTTTGCAATTTATTCTATTAAATGTGAGTCTTTATTGCTCTGAATACGTAAGTGTATTAAATTCTTGTGGCGCTATTGGTTCCAATATTGGAAGAACTACTTTACATAAGATGCAGCTTGTGTGTTATGAAGGGTTTATTTTTCCAGGTACAAGGTCATTCTTTCAATGTGTTAATGACTTGTTGGAATCGCCATCAGATTTACAATTGTCTAAAGAAAAATAAACTTTGGACTTTAAGAATGTACTGAAACTTGTGTTGGTCCAGTTCAGTGTACTTTAAAAGAATTGATTGTACTACCTAGTGGATCAGCAGTGTATTCATTCCCTTATAATACATTTTCTGGTCAAGATTAATGCTGTTTGTGAAATGGCAATATTGGACGTTTAACAATAAATCAAATGTATATTAACCAATAAAATTATCTTTATCCTTTACAAGAAACATTATGTACAATTCACAATTTCACTTTCTGTTAACAAGTATCATTATTGGGTGATGCAATTTGAATTAAAGTGAAGATAAAGTGCATGCACTCTGACTGGTAATTTGAGTGTGTTAGACTCCAACATCTTAACTTGAGAATGGATTTTCTTGCGAGGAGGAGGTTGATCGTGGGTGGGTTGGAATGTGGCGAGCTGACTGAAGGGTTCAGATTCAATTAGAAAGATTGTGATGGCCAAAACTGGAATTGAACAACTTCCAAGGCCTATTTAGCAGTGAGGTTAAGCTGAAATAATTAGACTGAAGAAAATGTAGAATTCAAAATATTTCCTTACAAGAGACCTCCTTTTATTTTCTCATCTCTCTTTTCCTGCTGCTGTTCGTGCACTGCAGCCTGTTTCAAGGTTACTGCTGGTGACTTGTGTGACATCTGTGGATGAACTAAAGCAATTTGAAAAATTCCCTCCTTGAAGTATTCAACCTTTAGATAGCTTCTCCCCAAAGCAATGTGAAAGGAAACTAAAGATGGTCCTCATTAAATGTTAAATTAAAAATAATGATTTTAAAGAATTGAGGCAGTATTTTTAGTAAAAATGTATAGAGCAAAGGGGCTGAAGTTGAACATTTCATTTCAAAGCGACATTGATAACTCAATGATCGCTCAATATTGGACTGAAGAATCACTTCCTCTGTCATAATTTAGGTTGATGATTCTAGAAAGGTTGAGTTGCCTGAATTGTGTCAAACTAAACAATTTAGCATTTCTAGTTTTATCTCTATTGCAAACCATACACACACACATTCAAATCTATTGCTTTGTACACAGCTTTTCTTTTATAAAAAAAAGGAAGCATTTATTTTGCATATTTGCATGCATACGTGTACGTCTATTCATACATACTGTTCCACGTGGTTAAATTGGGGAACAAATAAAGTTTTATTGACCCCTAGCAGCTGACAGCCGAAAGAAAGTCCATATAAATGTCTCTGGAGTTGGCGATGTTGCAGATGACCAGCTTAATTCCCAAGAGTATATGCAAGAATAGAAGCATCTAAAATATACCACTTCTTTTCAGTAGTTTCAAGTTGTATTTTACATCCCAAATGTTTGTGGATTTCACACTATTGGGGGGATGGTTTGGAGTTACTGGTGTCTAAACATTCAGATTGATCCAGCATCGTATTGATCAACATTGGGCCTGATTGAGACTACGAACAAAAGGGTTTGAGAGCAAATTTGGGGTGCAAAACCCTTATTTTAAGACTATATCAGACACCTTATCCCTATTAATAAAGTGTTTTGGGTGATGATGCACAGTTCAGATTATTCCTAATATTCATTCATGGGATGTCAGCATCAGTGTGCCAGTAATTATTGTCCAGCCCGAATTGTCCTTAAAAATGTAGTAGTGAGCTGCCTTCTTGAGTGGCTTATTCAGTGATTTAAGTGAGCAATTAAAGAGTCAACCATGAGGCTGCAGGTCGAGAGTCACATATAAGCCAGACTGGGTAAGGCCAGCATATTTTCTTCCATGAAGAGACATTAGTGAACCAGTTAGGTTTTTAATGCCAATCAGCTTCCATAATGGTGGTCATGAAGCTACCTTTTTATTCCATGTTTATTTAATTCAAGTTCCCCAGCTGCCATGGTACAGTTTGAACTTATCTACTGTACCCAACTCCTACAGGAACTGTGGGACTGTTGATCTGTATCTGATGTGTACTGGAGTAAAACTCGTCTAAACTGCTGTGGAATAGAGTTAACTGTTGAAGTACAATTGAATTGTACAATCCACTCCATTCCCACTGATGGCCATTATTTCTGGACTAGTTGCAATATAAACAAGTGAGTAATCTGAACTTCGTACTACTTTCATTTACGCTGCCGTTGTGGCATCTCATAAGTGATGACCTCTAATCCTTAGCCATTTAAATGCTAACTTTAAGACTCAACTGCTGTACAAAATTTAAACTGATGTGTTAGTTCCTTGATTGGATTTTGCTCACAAACCTATTGCTAGAATGGATAAACTGCCATTTTGTTTCTTTCTTGGCAAGCATATTAAAGCTATAAGAAGTGCAGTTCATGTTTAAAGAATTTGTGAAGAGTTTTGTTCCAGGGAGAATTTAAATTTAACCTTGACTGTGAATGATGGTGACACTTGCTTGGCTGCCATCAAAATATATTTTTCTAGTTCAATTCCTTCAGAAGTTAGGTGGATTGGCCATGGTAAATTGCCCCTTAGTGTCAGGGGGACTAGCAAGGGTAAATGCATGGGGTTATGGGGCTAGGGCCTGGGTGGGATTGTGGTCGGTGCTGACTTGATGGGCCGAATGGCCTCGTTCTGCACTGTAGGATTCTATGAAGTGGGCCTGGTCCTTAATAGCATCAAATGTTTAAGATGCTAGGAAAACTGCAGGGAGATTTGTGATGGTAAATTGATTTAAAGTAAGCCTGTACCATAGCCAGGGTTGATAAGTGGTGCAAGTTATTTAGATTTTTGCTTCAACAGAATGGATATGCTATTTCAATTTTATTTTAGACAACTATTTTAGCGGTCTAGAAGGAATTTTTCTATCCATGAGACATTATTTCAGCCCTCACTTTTTAATTATGCATGCTGAACTGAATTTTGCACTATAGCTGATTAATTTTGGATCAGTTAATGGTTTGATCAATACTGAGTTTGAGAGGAGATTTGAAAACAAAATCTTAAAATGCTGAATATCTTAATCAATTGCTGAAAATACATAAGGTGGTCAAACAACATTTTAAAGAAGGAGGAAAGCCATACTTAGATTCCCCTCATCGGAAGCCTAGTAAATGCACTGTTACTTCAGTGGCTGGAGGTTCACTTTAGGTCAATTGCACAACCGAGAACAAATCCGTCATCATACAACCAATCCTGGCTTCATGGGGTGGGAGAATTTACTCTGATATTTCTGCTGTTTATATCACCAAATGTATGAATGTTAATTGCAAGTTTGTATAAATTAGTGCAGAACAATTGTCTAGTTTTACCATTACTTGCAAATATCGAATGAACCTTTGAACTATTGGCCAACGCACTTGTATCCGTTTTTGTCAATGTTGCGAACCAGTAGCTGAGTCCAAAGTTAATTTTCATTGGCATTTTAACATCCTTTCGATGTATGTGGTGAAAAAACTTGGAGCTCATAGTTGGATATTGGTGCATTGCAGACTGTTAAGTGTGGCTGATCTACAAATATTTTAAAGTAATAATTCTGTGCGGAATTTACATCAGCTGTTCAGATTTTATGAAGTCTATTTATTGGTTTGTGCATTAAGATCTCACCTGCTTAACAGCTGTTCATGTCTTGTATCTGCATGAAACTGGCTTCAGTAAAATGTCAGAAAAATGTATTTTGTCAAATATAAATAAATGAATTTTAAGTATTTCTGTGAATCTTGAATTTTATACAATTTGAATGTGTTATTTAGCATGAGGTGCTTCATTTTACCCAGGTTAACTATTTAATCTGGGATTAAAAATAAACTTCAAAGGTATTCAAAAGCATACCATTGAGTTTTTTTTCCTTCAAATTAAAGATTTCTGATACAAGAAGGAATGTGATTCATCTTCAGTGTTTGAATGCATCATATCAATTTAATGATTTGTTATATTGCTGCCTCTGGGATTTTTTAATCTCTTACAGTTTTTATCTCCTCTGCTGAAAGTGCAGGTGTATGTTGGAAAACAGACCAAAGGTGATAACAGCCTTCTGGTACCTCACTGAAGTAGCAATTGATGCATGAGCCTCAATCAATGGTTTGACCAGTGAAACACCGAGAATGTTGATGTTCTTTTAAAGCCCTTGCAGTTTGCTCTATGTACTAACTTAGCAAAGACTGGAGATCAAATCTAGCAGTTGACTAGTTTTTTTAAACAATTGAATCATTGTGCACTGCATGAACTCAAATGCAGACGTTGATGCAATTGCTTGCCATCGCAATAACTTGACTCTGTTTTGGCGAACTATAGTTTCTGTCACATGGGCAGTTTAAACTCAAAATAAGATTCTGATCTGATAAACTAGAAAGTTTCTATTGTAATCTTTTTGCTATAATAGTCTTTATTTAAATAGGTTTTTATTCTATGCCTTGTACTAGTTCGATTTTAATTCAATGGAAATTTTCAGAGCATAAGATGTTTCTGGCATGTTAATTTTTTTCATTTGCTGGTTATGAGAAAACCATTTTTAGTGCCATCTTGTACCTTAGAAATGTTTCCCTTAATTCATTAATTCAGCAATGAGGCTGCTGTGTCTTTACACAACTGAATTTTAAATTAGAGTTCACAAATGGCTGTTTCATAGAATATATTAAGCAAAAAGTTGACTAAAGCCCGCACGGGCTGTGGCCCAGGCCGGGAGTCGGGCCCGGGTCCCTGGAGCTGTGGAGCGGCAGTGCTGGCCACTGTGCTACCGTGCCGCCCAAAGTGACATAAATAAACTTTAAACTAAAAACTTGGTAAGGGTTTGTCTCACTAGCGGGACCTGGGTGTCTTTGTGCACCAATCGCTGAAGGTAAGCATGCAGGTGCAGCAGGCGGTAAAGAAGGCAAATGGTATGTTGACCTTCATTGCGAGAGGTTGAGTACAGGAGCAGGAATATGTTGTTGCAATTACACAGGGCCTTGGTGAGGCCACACCTGGAGTATTGTGTGCAGTTTTGGTCTCCTTTTCTGAGGAAGGATGTTCTTGCCCTCGAGGGAGTGCAGCGAAGGTTTACCAGGCTGATTCCGGGACTGATGTATGAGGAGAGATTGACTAGGCTAGGATTGTTTTCGCTGGAGTTCAGACGAATGACTGAGGATCTCATAGAGACTTATAAAATTCCAACAGGACTTGACAGGGTTGTTGCAGGAAGGATGTTCCCAATGGTGGGGGAGTCCAGAACCAGGGTCACAGTGTAAGGATACAGGGTAGGCCATTTAGGACGGAGATGAGACATTTCTTCACCCAAAAAGTGATGAGCCTGTGGAATTCATTACCACAGGAAGTAGTTGATGCGAAAATGTATTCAAGAGGTGGCTAGATATAGCACTTGGGGTGAATGGGATCAAAGGTTATGGGGAAAAAGCAGGATTAGGCTATTGAGTTGGACGATCAGCCATGATCGTAATGAATGGCGGAACAGGCTCAAAGGGCTGAATGGCCTCCTCCTGCTCCTATCTTCTATGTTTCTATGGAATGAAAATTAATTTGTTGCTGCTACACTGATTGCATAAAAAAACAAATTGCTGCCATTTCTGGGAACAAATTTCATGTAACATTTTTTGTCTTTGGAAATGAACTTTTAGTTCGAAAACAAAGCTTTCTCATTGGTGCTTCTAATTCATGTTCTAACTATTTTTAGACATTTACAGGAAGGTGAAACTCCAAGGGTGTTTTTTTCTTTTTGTATCCAATGGGAAATTATGAACAATTCTCCCAAACTTTATTAAGAAAAACTGATTAAATGTTTCAGCTGCTGTTAAGGGCTTTATGGTGTAATTTTTTAAAAGATTTTTTTTCTGAGGTAAGAGAAGTATGTCAGATTACACAAGGACTTGCCCTTGACCATTCTAGAATTTACTTTAAATGGGCTTCCAAATCCTTATAAACAATATTTTAAATACTTAGAATAAATAAAACCTCTTGTACCAAGATTGGAATGGAATATAACTGCATGCCAGTTAAATTGGTTTTGACCTCACTCAGTAGTATATGGCATGTTTTGTCTAATTCTAGGAATTAGCGTTTACTTGGGGCATTCTGAGCTTAGTGCAGTAGTTTAAAATAGCTGTAGTGTGGGAATATCAGTTGTGGATTGATGTTGCCTTTGTGTCCTTGATGTCTTTGTCCTTGGTGTGCAGTTTGTTGTGCTGTGAGCAGATCTTGCTCTCTGAGAGCTGACCTATTTTTGCTTTGTTCATGTAGTTTTAAGAAAATATCTCTGAAGAAGGCAGCAAAAATTAATTTATTAATACAGTTTATTCTTATTGGCTGAATAATTGAAGCACAGGGCAACGCACAGCAATGAGGAGCGATCAAGTGGAGTTTTGTATTGCTCAGACAAAGAACTAACTTACAAAAGTTCTCCAAACGTGTAATGATCATATAGTCCAGCAAACAAAATTTGTTGAAACACTACATAAATTGGGTAATTAACTTGGTGGGATAAGCATTGTTTTACTGTATTGAAATTTTGATTCTGGGTTTGCTTTTAACTATAAAACCTAGAGTTGCATTGGTTCACATGTTACCGACTCAGTGCTCAAAGGTAAAACATGCAAACTCCTATGATTCCATGATTTCTATGAAAACCTTTTTTCAAGGAGTTCCTTCTGCAGGTTACTTTTTATTAAGGCATTGGCTATGAAGAGAGGTTGAATAAACTAGGATTGTTTTCACTGGAAAGAGGGGAAACCTGATAGAGGTCTACAAAATTATGAGAGGCATAGACAGGGTGGCTAGTCAGAGGCTTTTTCAAAGGGTGGAAGTTGTCAATTACAGGGGGGTACAGGTTCAAGGTGAGAGAGAGAAGGTTTAAGGGAGGTGTGTAAGGGAAGATTTCACGCAGTGTGGCGAGTGCCAGGAATGTGCTGCCAGAGGAGGTGGTGGAAGTAGGCACATTAGCAGCATTTAAGAGACATCTGGATGGGTACGTGAATAGGGAGGGAATAGAGGGATACGGTCCAAGTAAGGACAGAGGTTTTTTTTAGTTTAGTTAGGGCATCATGATTGGCATGGGCTTGGAGGGCCGAAGTGCCTGTTCCTGTGCTGTACATTTCTTCGTTCTAAAAATATATATACAATATGCCACATTTTTAACTGAGTCTTTTACGGGGTTGCAGGAATGGGGTGAGCCTAGGTAAGATGTTCTTTCAGAGAGTTGGTGCAGACTTGATGGGCAAACTGGCCTCCTCCTGCACTGTAGGGATTCTACAGATTTCCAACACGAACCACATGTGTGAGCTAGATCAGTGGAAGAGAAAGTTGCTTATTTTTTTTTACAGTTAGCTGAGTCCTACTTAAGGGGATATGAAGAATTGTAATAGGGCAAACCCTGCCATTTACTCAGTGTGTTGTTAATGGGGAATGAGATAAATATAGGTACCATCTCTTTTGGTAACTAGAATGTTTTAAATCAGGAAGAAAAGTGTAATATTGATGGTTAGATCACCTTTGGGATTAAAATACATTTGCAACTAGAGACTGAGGTTAATTTAGTGCTAATCATATTTCTCAAATGCTGGCACATTGTTCTAGGGGTATGATTCTCACATTGGCTGTCTCAGACCAAAAGTGTGCGAGAGGCCCCGGCTTCAAATCCTGGACAAGCCCTTTGGTGGTGTTAGGGCACAGTGGTTAGCACTGCTTCCTCACAGCGCCCGGGATGTGGGTTTGATTCCTGGCTTGGATCACAGTCTGTGTGGAGTTTGCATGTTCTCCCCATGTCTGCGTGGGTTTCCTCCGGGTGCGCCAGTTTCCTCCCACAGTCCGAAAGACATGCTAGTTAAGTGCATTGGCCATGCTGAATTCTCCCCAGTGCACCTGAACAGGGGCACCGGAGTGTGGCAACTAGGGGATTTTCACAGTAACTTCATTGCAGTATTAATGTAAGTCTACTTGTAACACCAAATAAACTTACAGGCCACATACAAGAAATTATAGTTCAGTGATTGCTACATAGACACAGAATGGCTGTCACATTTACCTATCAGGGCCCACTTGCTCCAAATTAAATGTATTTGAAGGTTTTTTTAGCAATCATGGTTGAAAGAGGAATGTTGACCAGGATGCAGGGAACTCCTGTTCCATTCAGTTTAAAGCTCTGGCGGCCAAAGCACCCATCATCTAAGGCTGAGATTACAGGAGTGAACAATCAGTCAGCTACTTTTGTGGAACTAACATTAACTACTGTTGATTCATAGATTTGTTTTTGTTTTCTTTCTTCCCCCCCCCCCCCCCCCCCCCCACTCCCCCCTTGTGTTCTCCCTTTCTCCTGCAAGAGTCTTTATTTTTCAGACCTCTGGAAAACCTCCACGGACCCCTAGGGATATAGGAACGCAGTATCAGATTCACTAACTTATACAGGGAATATTATTGTAAAATGAGATTTTCCCTTCTAAGCTAAATGTACTGAAACATAAACTTTTTTGTCTTGTCAGCAATATTCTAGATTGTTCATAAGTTCATAGAAAAGCACGTATTAAGGATCACATAGAAATTGGGGAGATGTTTACTTTTCAACTTTTTCTGCACATATTCTAACATTATAGGATAAATTTTATACTCTTGCTTGCATTTTGATGGCATCTGCATGTTGAAGTCATCCCAGATTAATTCCTGACAATATGAAATAGTCTGCTGTTATAAGTAAAACTTTACATGTATAAGTTTTTTTTTTGTACTTTTCCAATTCAATCAAATCAAATCCAATTCAGAGTCTCAACAAGTTGAGACATTCCTGATCCAAGCTGACAAGACAGAGTCTGCATCCCCTGTGGCCAGACCAGGTTCTGCAGCCTCCGTCTCGGGCTTGATCTACATGAGGCAAGCTGATTGGAGCAGGCGCAAGCCCACCTCCTCCAAGGCTGATCTCATTTGCATCTCAGCCAAAAAAGGCCGAGATGCCGGTTTTTAAAAATTGCTTCATTTTTAAATGAAGCTTATAATACAACCTAATGACCCCAACCAAGCACAGCAAGGACGGGCAACCCATACCGTCCATACTACACTTGATCTTAGCCAAAAGGCCGGACTAACTTATACATGTATACATGTAAACTAACTTATACATTTACATGTATAAGTTAGTTTGTTTCTTGGTTTATTTCCCCTGTTATTTATTAAGTGAATCTTTGAATCTGCACTCTTATTGTTTGTTCCCAACAACCTTCAAGTTTTGTTTCCACTACATGACTTGCCAATCATTCCCTTTGGGCAACCTCCTGACATTTCCAATTGAAATTAACAGCCTACATTTGTTACAAGTTATGATTTATAATTCATAGCTGACAAAATCGTAATATCAGGGCCCAGATCTTCCGGTATCCAGATCATCGGACCCTTCTAACATCCCAACACACTGACTCCATGGGATCTGAAAAGTTTGAACTTCCAATGGGCAAATCCCCAGCTCCCTGGGAATCTCCACTCTGAGTTAGAGTCGGAGACTTTAGATAGTTCCGACTTGAATAGTTTCTCAGGAAATGCTAAACAGATTAAAGCCCTGTCTTTCACTGACCCCCACCCCCCCCAGCTTACACTGAATCCCCTTTGACACCCCCCAAGCACAACCAAACTCGCCACCCAAAACTCCCCCAAACTTGCACCCTACTCACTTACCCACCTTACTCTCTTACCTCAACCGACCTCACCCAATCAACCCCCTTACCTTTTCTGTAGTTTTTCAAAGAAGCTTTGAGATATTTGAAACTCTTTACAATACAGTCACTGGTTTTGTAAAAAGGGGTAATGGCTTCTGTATGGATTTTTTCCAATGCTCCCTCCAAACCTTCCTGCATTGACTGAGTTCTGCAGGATCTTTCATCAAATATTGCCCTGAAAAGTCAGAGAAGCTGCATGCTTTGAGGGTCCAAACCTGAACAGAAGATTGAGAGCCATGTTTATGTGGCAGCTCATACCAAAATCCTATTTGTCGGTTGTTTTGCCCTCTCTAGAGTAAGGAACATTGTTCAAAGGCAAAGTCAATTCCTGTATTTTTTTTCAGTCACTGATAATACAAAAGCTCAAAGCCTGTCATGGGTCCATTCCCCCTCGTTCTCCAGTGAGAGGTGTAGGCCGTGATTTGTCCAGAAAAATCTTAAGTGTCATAACAGTGAGAAAACCAGCGTGATCTGGGGCAGACTGGACCGCAATCATCCCACACTTAGTCATTATTTGGGAGAGTGGTGAGTTGCATTCCAGTTCAGGGGGGATGGCTAAATGTGCTGGTGAGCCTGACTGCAGAGCTGTCAGGCGCCGTTTTGAAGCAGATCCTGGAAAATAGCTTACAGTCCTAGAAATTGGTGTTGTGCCCAACGCCAAATGGTTTGCAATCGTCCCGGTCCCTTTTTACTACCTCAAGTCGGATAGTGCCCAGACAGGGCCAATTAGCATTTTTGAAGTAGCATTTAAATATGCATAGCTCGTTCAACGCCGGATGCTCCCTAGACTTTTCGGGCTTCGGGTGCAGCACAAGACTGATTTCACGATGCACTGGGAGTCCCTCCTCCCATGGACATCAGGAACCCCCCCAAAATCGGTGGCATGCTTCCTCACCACCACCACCACACTTTCTCACGCGCACACACACCCTCCCGACACAGATTGCTGGCATCGGGGCATTCATGATCCCTGACATGTCCTCCCCATGCTACACCTCTTCACAACAGTACCCTCCTGGCATTGGTCTGGCACACTGGCAGTGCCCAACTGACAATGTCAGTGTGCCAGGAGCAGTGCTAGTGTGCCAGATGGACACTCCCAGTTTGTCAGATGGGCAGTGTCCAGCTATGTCCCTGGCTGGCTTCAATGGCCTCCGAGTCCCCCTGGCGTGGCCATCACGCCTGCGGAGACCATCACACCGGTCTCGCACTGCAACCGAAGCCTGGAAGGTCTGGGGAGCTGGAAGAATCCGGCATCAAATGTGCTATGCATATTTAAATACTACTTTAAATATGCTAATTGGCATTGTGCCTTTTCTGTGCACGATCCAGTTTGAGTCAGTAAAAAGGGACCCGGATGATTGCAAACTGTTTGGCACCTGGCATGAAACCAATTTCTAGGCCTGCACGCTTTTTTCCAGGATCTGCACTAGCTTGGCAAGGCCGGAAAATCACCCCCACAAGCACGCATGTGCCATTTACTTTGATTGGAAACTTGTTCATTTCTTCCAGTTAATCATATCTTACAAACACGATATACGATAAATGGCAGAACCATAAAGGGTGTAGATACGCAGAGGGACCTGGGTGTGCAAGTCCACAGATCCTTGAAGGTGACATCACAGGTGGAGAAGGTGGTGAAGAAGGCATATGGCATGCTTGCCTTTATAGGACAGGGCATAGAGTATAAAAGTTGGGGTCTGATGTTGCAGTTGTATAGAACGTTGGTTCGGCCGCATTTGGAATACTGCGCCCAGTTCTGGTCGCCACACTACCAGAAGGACGTGGAGGCTTTAGAGAGAGTGCAGAGGAGGTTTACCAGGATGTTGCCTGGTATGGAAGGGCTTAGTTATGAGGAGAGATTGGGTAAACTGGGGTTGTTCTCACTGGAAAGACGGAGGATGAGGGGTGACCTAATAGAGATGTATAAAATTATGAAAGGCATAGATAGGTGGGAAGCTTTTTCCTAGGTCGGTGGTGACGTTCACAAGGGGTCATAGGTTCAAGGTGAGGGGGGTGAGGTTTAACACGGATATCAGAAGGACGTATTTTATACAGAGGGTGGTGGGGGCCTGGAATGCGCTGCCGGTCAAGGTGGTGGAGGCGGACACACTGGGAACGTTTAAGACTTATCTAGATAGCCACATGAACAGAGTGGGAATGGAGGGATACAAAAGAATGGTCTAGTTTGGACCAGGGAGCGGCACGGGCTTGGAGGGTGGAAGGGCCTGTTCCTGTGCTGTTTTGTTCTTTGTAACACAAGGAAAAGTAGCAGGAAAAGAAAATTCCAATTGCCAGCCAACAAGAACAGTGTCTTTCCAGGTTTGCTGTAATGAAAATGAAGCAACTTGTTTTCTTGACAAAAAGTTGGAAGACCATGTTTCTATAAAAATAATGAATTGCTGCAGCGCAGTCCCACCAGCAACTTGATCAGGTCATTTGAACCTTGACGTAAGTTTATTGCAGGTGGTAAAGGAGCTCTATAGTTCTTTTCATGGTCCATAGAGGATGATTTATCTTCCCTAACCTTGGTTTGCTGGTTTGTCTTTAACTCATCTTCTGCTTCATTTGAAATTTGCTAATTCAGCACATCACAGTTCAAGCTGTGGAGGAATCCCAAGGACTCTGTATACTTATGTAATGTAGATTAAAGCAGCTCCAATTTGAAAGATGCATCAGCATGCCAGCCATAAAAGATCAAGGTGACTCTAAGATTATTAGTTCTCCATCAAAATTCTCTTACACAGATGTCATTGCATGAGGCCTTTATGATGAATGAGTTCACTAAATTTCAGATTTGATTTGATTGTAGGCTTCCACCTCAGTAATTGAAGGTTATTGTATCATTTGAGATATGGAGGTTTCAGCACAGGCAGTGGATAAGTGTCATTATCCTTACTGATCTATGAGTATACAGGTCAGGTGTGTGACATAATTGATTGCCTTATCCTGGATTTGTAGATGAGACTGAACAAAAGTATTTGTGCAAGGGGTTTATCGAAGTATGGACACCTGAACCTGTTCAGGGAGAATTTTTGTCTGACAGCTGGTGCTGCAAAGGCTATCATGAAACTTAGTTGGGTATGTGGAAGCTGGTAACTACCTAGGATTGCAGATGGATCGAGGGCATTCATTGCCATAACAAGCGTTACATTGATCCAGGAGTGCTGCCAACTCCATGATTTTCCTGTGCAAGTTCAGCTGCTTTTCCTATCTCAAAATTAGTTCCATTCAAGCTCTTGTAGTGTCTGTCACTTCAGCCCATTAATACATGAATAGAATTCCCTTGAGAAGTCACCTGTTGCTTTTCCAAAGTTCTAAAGGGAAAGTCCTTTTGAAACTTCTGAAAATGTTAATTCCATGGCGATGTCGCATAAATGGAAATTAGGACTGGTAGTCAAAGGAGAGTATAAGGAATGCCGATAGGAGGAAAAAGAGATAGGTGAGAAAGATTTAGGGAGGGAATTACAGTTTTTAAGGCCTGGGTAGCTGGCACAGTCACTAATGGTTGAACTTTGAAAATCAGAAATACACATGCAGCCAGGAATGAAAGAACCACAGAGTTCTTGGCAGTGGAGCTGGAGGAGTTCATAGTGTTAAGGAGAGGTTTCACTGTTGCATTCAAATCTCTCAATGAGAATTTTAAAATGGGTGTTTTTGGTTCACGAGCCAGTGTAAATCAGTGAGCAGAGATTATGGATGAACAGGACTTAGTGTGAGTTCAAATATGAGAACCAGAATTTTGGATGAGTTATGGGTTTTTTTTAACTGGCCTCGATGTAAATCTATATTTTCTTCAGCGATTTTAGGATTTTTTTCTTTTTTTAACCCCTTCTGCATTCCTGTATCCTTATGGCAGAGAAGAATGTTGTTTTTACATTACTGGTGGATGATAAGGTCAGTTACTGCGTTCACAATACTCAACTGTCGTCCTGATAGATATCTTTTCAAAATGGTACTTCAAGTTGTTCCATTACTGAAGAGGAGCTGTAATCTTGCGGTCAGACTTTGGGGTCACTGACCATATGTTTAATTCTGTCTATCTACTCATCCAAAACTTTGTTCCAATGATATTTGTACTTGCCAGTGGTCAGCTTTCTTTCAAATACAATCATGACTGTGCAATTGTTCCTTTCTGCCACTTTCGGACTTTGGTTCAGATGAATAACCAGTGATGCAACTATGTAGGCATTTGGCTCTAATGGCTAGTACACAGCAGTCATTGTTCAATGAATGACAAAGCAGCTGCAGGAAATATAAATTATGTAAATTGAAGGTGACTTTGGTAAGTAATATATGTATAATCCTTAGACTTTCTGGCCTGGTCCCTTTGTAAAGCAATGTAACAAGTGCATACAAGTAGATTTGGAATATGCATCTTAAAACATGCGTTTTCGGGCGCGAAATCGTGGTAAAGTCGGGTGTGAGGCCTTTATCGCGATCTGCACCCACGTCCGCGCAGATCGCTACTTTACCGAGACCCGCAAATGGCGGGGATCCGTTCCGCGCCCAAATCGGGCACAACGATGATTTAAATGCATTTGCATGCATTTAAATTGAATTAATGAACTGCCCACCCAACTCTATCAGCATTTCCCCCTTTACCACCGCGTTTGCTGATCCGGAACCGCGCTTTTAGGGACCTGCTAAATAAAAGTCTGAGTCGGGTGCTGCAGCCCCTGAAGAGCGCGTTCAGTGTTTCCAACGTCTCTCTGGCTCAGATCAGTGGTGGGGGGGAGGAGGGAGGCGGGTCAGATCATTCTCTGGTTGGAGGGGGGAGGAGGGGAGTGAGGTCAGATCATTGTCTGGTTGGTGGGGGGGAGGAGGAGGATGCGGGTCAGATGTATTTCTGGTGGGGGTGGGGGCGGGGGGGGAGGGCCGATCGTTGTCTGGTGGAGAGGAGGGCTGATCATTGTCTGGTGGTGGAGGGTGGGGGGGGCAGTTCAGATGTTCCTCTGGAGAGGAGGGGGAGTGAGGCCAGACCATTCTCTTGGGGGAGGGGGGAGTGAGGCAAGTTCATTGTCGGGGGGGGTGGGGGGGGAGGGAGTGAGCCAGATCATTGTACGGGGGGGAGGGGGGTAGTGAGGCCAGACCATTCTCTGTGGGGGGGGAGGGAGTGAGGCCAGATCGTTGTCTTGGAGCGAGGGGGGGAGGGAGTGAGGCCAGATCGTTGTCTTGGGGGGGGGGGGAGGGAGGGAGGTGGGTAAGATGTATCTTGGGGACGGGGGGGCAGATGGATCTCTGGTGGGGAGGGGGCAGATGGATCTCTGGTGGGGGGGGCAGGTGGGTCTCTGGTGGGGGGGCAGATGGATCTCTGGTGGGGGTCAGATGGATCTCTGGTGGGGGGGCAGATGGATCTCTGGTGGGGGTGCGGGTGGCACAGGGGGGTCTGCTGCCACTCTGCGGGCGATCGGTCGAGGGGAGGGAGGCAGGGGTGGCGATTGATCTGGGTAGTGGGGGGGCGTTGAATAAGGGGGACACACACATCACTGTCCCCCTTATCCACCACCCCCCGCTATCCAGACCGATCGCCACCCCTGCCCCCTCCCCCCCCACCGGTCGCCCGCAGAGTGGCAGTGGATCCCCCTATGCCCCCCGCACCAGAGATCCATCTGCAGCCCCCCGCCCCCGCCCCGAGATACACCCTCACTCCCGCTTGTCACTCCCAGGTCGCTTTCTCCGCTTTCTGTGGCTCGGGAGCGATCCGACACCGGCGCGCTTTTTCCAATTTTTTTCTAACCGCGCATGTGCAGTTCAGAGCTCCGATCGTTCCGGCAGCGCTAAGCCCCGCCCACAGCGTGGATCAGACTGGAGATGGCTGAGAGCATATGGGGGCGCCTGAAAGCGGATTTCTAAGTTGGATCTGTACTACGCCCAGATTCGGCACTTAGAATGAAAATGTTAAAATCGGGCCCATAGTGTTCTGTTGCATCCTTCAGTGGCAATTGTCGCAGAGGGCACAGTGCAAGATGTAACATTGATTGCAACACTTACTGGTGAGAAACAAGACTTATTCTAAAAGAAGCAAACTGAACCCAAAGCTGTTCAATTCAGTAAATGCAAAAAAGCTTGAAGAAAAACACTTTAAATGTTGTAGGCAAAGAATTAGTGATGCATTTCTTTGAAGTTTGGTCATTTTCACTGAAATTGTTGGAATTCTACATTAAAATAAATTTGAAACAAGTTAATATATCACATTTGATTTTTAAATTGATCAACTAAACCATCATTTCCCAAAAAATACATACAGCAGATAAGCCCAAAAATTCCCTCCCTACTTTCACAGAGACAGCATATCCCATCTATCTGCCCACCAATTCCCAAATAATGTCCTCCTCCAACCCTTACAATTCATGCTGTTTAGCTTCTCAGTCTCCATCCTCAATTCTACCTGACGTTCATTCTCCTTACTAACCCAGTTTGAGAGAAGCACCTTTTTCATGGCAACTTGAATTAATGGGCAGCACGGTGGCACAGTGGTTAGCAATGCTGCCTCACAGCGCCAGAGACCCGGATTCGATTCCTGGCTTTGGTCACTGTCTCTGTGGAGTCTGCATGTTCTCTTTGTGTCTGAGTGGGTTTCCTCCGTGTGCTCCGGTTTCCTCCGATAGTCTGAAAGACGTGCTGGTTAGGTGCATTGGCCATGTTAAACTCTCCCTCAGTGTGCCCGAACAGGCGCCAGAATGTGAGACTGGGGGATTTCCATAGTATCTTCATTGCAGTGTTAATGTAAGCCTACTTATGACAATAATAAATAAACTTAAAAATTTAAAGTTGACATTCTACTTCCAGCACCACTAAGATTGATTCTTCTGTCCTCCCCTCGTTAATGCTGGCATTTCCCCACCTCACCTCAGAAATGCCACTTCCATCTCCTTTATCCTCACAGCTATCCATTTCCCAGTTGCTTCTCTCCTTCATTGGTATATATCACCACTCATCTGTTTCTGTTGCCACTCCCAAACAAATATATTGATAGAAACAGTTTAAGTGTAAACTTGAAATTAAATGCTTATAACTGGTAGACAGAAAGGAGGGACCTCAATCGCTGGTCAGAAAATTTGGAAATTGCAGAAAATAAAGTTCTTTTCAAAAGATTGATTACGTAGTCTACCCGTATATTGATCTTATTTCTGACCATTCTAAATTCCCAAACACATTTATGATAGAAGTGTGGGAAGAAAGACCATCTCAGTATTGCTACAATAGGGAGTGATCTGTAGAAAGTCCCTCACTCAGTACAGTTCCTCAGATCAACTCATATTCTAAGTTGAAGTTCTGTACTTGTGTCCTACTTACAGTATGCAGTACTACTTCTATTGGCAGCTGCACTGAGAGAAGAGGGGACTCATTGGTCATGGCACCTGGAAGGAGCTGAATATTAAGAGTGGAACTTGGAGAAGGGCCAAAAGTGAACGTGTACTTAATTCCAACAAATCAAAGAGTGTACACAGCCTGTACCCACTTCTCTTGCGTATAACTATTCTAAGTTATTTGGGTGCATGTCAGTTTGGACCAATTGAGCAACTGCAATAAAGGTTAGTAGGTGAAGACATGATGGGCTGATTGGCCGCCTCCCATGCTTTAAGTTTCTATGATACTACGATTGACATGGTAACCTGATAGGAATTGATAATGCTTTGAAAGTAAACTCTAGATGATGTAATCACAGGCTCCACCTCTGGGAAAAAGAACAGTACAGTACAGGAAACAGGCCCTTCGGCCCTCCAAGCCTGTGCCGCTCATTGGTCCAACTAGACCATTCGTTTGTATCCTCCATTCCCAGAATGCTCATGTGACTATCCAGGTAGGTCTTAAACGATGCCAGCGTGTCTGCCTCCACCACCCTACTTGGCAACGCATTCCAGGCCCCCACCACTCTTCCCACTGTTCACGCTATCTATACCCTTCATAATTTTGTACACCTCGATTAGGTCTCCCCTCATTCTCCGTCTTTCCAGGGAGAACAAGACCAGTTTACCCAATCTCTCCTCATAGCTAAGACCCTCCATACCAGGCAACATCCTGGTAAACCTTCTCTGCACTCTCTCGAAAGCCTCCATGTCCTTCTGGTAGTGTGGCGACCAGAACTGGACGCAGTACTCCAAATGTGGCCTAACCAGCGTTCTATACAGCTGCAACATCAGATTCCAGCTTTTATACTCTATACCCCGTCCTATAAAGACAAGCATACCATATGCCTTCTTCACCACCATCTCCACCTGTGCTGCCACCTTCAAGGATTTGTGGACTTGCACACCCAGGTCCCTCTGTGTTTCTATACTCTTGATGGCTCTGCCATTTATTGTATAACTACCCCCTCCATTAGTTCTTCCAAAATGCATCACTTCGCATTTATCTGGATTAAATTCCATCTGCCATTTCTCCACCCAATTTTCCAGCCTATCTATATCCTGCTGTATTGTCCGACAATGTTCATCGCTATCCGCAAGTCCAGCCAACTTCGTGTCATCCGCAAACTTGCTGATAACACCAGTTACACCTTCTTCCAAATCATTTATATATATCACAAATAGCAGAGGTCCCAGTACAGAGCCCTGCGGAACACCACTGGTCACAGACCTCCAGCCGGAAAAAGACCCTTCGACTGCTACCCTCTGTCTCCTGTGGCCAAGCCAGTTCTTTACCCATCTAGCCACCTCTCCTTGTATCCCATCATAGAAATCATAGAAACCCTACAGTACAGAAAGAGGCCATTCGGCCCATCGAGTCTGCACCGACCACAACCTCACCCAGGCTCTACCCCCATATCCCTATATATTTACCTACTAATCCCTCTAACCTACACATCTCAGGACACTAAGGGCAATTTTTAGCATGACCAATCAACCTAACCCGCACATCTTTGGACTGTGGGAGGAAACCGGAGCACCCGGAGGAAACCCACGCAGACACGAGGAGAACGTGCAAACTCCACACAGGCAGTGAACCAAGCCGGGAATCTAACCCAGGTCCCTGGAGCTGTGAAGCAGCAGTGCTAACCACTGTGCTACCGTGCCGCCCCATGAGCCTTAACCTTCTTAACCAACTTGCCATGAGGGACTTTGTCAAATGCCTTACTGAAATCCATATAGACGACAGGCCCTTCCTTCGTCAATCGTTTTTGTCACTTCCTCAAAAAACTCCATTCGTTTGAAATATTTATAGGATTCTCCGTTGTCAGTGCAAGCACTTTGATTTATGCTGTTAATGTTCGTGGCCCAACATGTAACAACAGCAACTCTCAATTTAGAGGTCATAGTTCTAAGTCGCATTTCAAATTCCATGTGAATATTGTAATATGCAAGTGTTGACTTTTAAAGGTCTGGCAACAGTTGTTAATGCTGAGTTTATATCAAGTACACAGGACATGAAGTGTGAAGTTTTTGATTTGATTTATTGTCACGTATAAACATACAGTGAAAAGTATTGTTTCTTGCGCGCTATACAGACAAAACATACCGTTCATAGAGAAGGAAGCGAGAGTGCAGAATGTAGTGTTATAGTCATAGCTAGGGTGTAGAGAAAGATCAACTTAATGCAAGGTAAATCCATTCAAATGTCTGACAGCAGCAGGGAAGAAGCTGTTATTGAGTCGTTTGGTACATGACCTCAGACTTTTGTATATTTTTCCTGAAGGAAGAAGGTGGAAGAGAAAATGTCCGCGGTGAGTGGGGTCCTTAATTATGCTGACTGCTTTGCCAGGGCAGCGGGAGTGCTGCTCGGGCTGCAGTGGAGAGTGACAGTTGGGGAAGTGTGGGGAAGTTTTTTTTTGTTTTTTTTTTTTGTTTTTTTTTTTTTGTTTTCTTTTTTTCTTGCTGGTAATGGCTTCAGGGATGGCAGTTCAGGCAGTATGCTGCATCTCCTGTGGGATGTATGTGGTGAGGAAATCCAGTAGTGTTTCAGGAGATTTTAGTTGTAAGAAGTGCATTAGATTGCAGCTTCTGGAGGAGCGTGTAAAGGAGCTGGAGGGGGAGGTAGAGGAACTCCGCATAATTCGGGAGGCGGAGGTGGAAGTTGATAGGAGTTATAGAGAAATAGTAACTCCTAGAAATGAGGCTTGGGTCAATGCCAGGAGGAGGGGTAAGAAGCAATCGGGAAGACAATCCCCTGGGGCGGTTCCCCTCCATAATAGGTTTTCGGTGCTGGAGGCTACAGTTGAGGAGGAATCAACTGAGCATAGAGAGCAGATCTCTGGGGGTGAGCCGAGTGAGAAAGCTCAGGTGGTTAGGGGCTGTAAAAGACTGGGCCTTGTGATTGGGGACTCCACAATTAAGGGGACAGATAGGAGGGTCGGAACTAAAGGTAGGGACTCAGGGTTGGTGTGTTGCCTACCAGGGGCTGGGGTCCGGGATGTGTCTGACAGGGTATTCAGGACTCTTAGGGGGGAGGGAGATAAACCACAAGTTATTGTACATGTGGGGACACACGACATAGGGAGGATAGGGGAAGGGGATATTAGGCAGGGATTTATGGAGTTGGGGTGGAAACTAAAGGCCAAGACTGACAGAGTGGTTATCTCTGGACTCTTGCCTGTACCACGGGATAGTTTAGAGAGGAATAGGGAGAGGGAAGGTTTGAATTCATGGCTGAGGGGATGGTGCAGGAGGGAGGGGTTCAGGTACTTAAGCAATTGGGGCTCGTACTGGGGAAGGTGTGACCTCTATGAGAAGGATGGTCTACACCTTAATCAGAAGGGGACCAATATCCTGGGGGGTAAATTTGCTAAGGCCATGCAAGGAGGTTTAAACTGATTCGGGGGGGGGGAGGGATCCTGAGTAGTGGGGCTGAAAGTGAGGGATGCATGGATGGGGACTGCAATGCACGGCATTGCAGAGGTGGGGTGGAGCAGGGTTTGAAATGTGTATACTTCAATGCCAGGAGTATTCGCAATAAAGTGGGTGAACTTGCAGCGTGGATCAGTACCTGGGACTTCGATGTTGTGGCTATTTCAGAGACATGGATAGAGCAGGGGCAGGAATGGATGCTGCAGGTCCCGGGGTTCAAATGTTTTAGTCGAAGTAGGGAAGGAGGTAGAAGAGGGGGAGGGGTAGCATTATTGGTCAGAGATTGTATCACAGTGTCAGAGAGGAGATTTGATGAGGACTTATCTGTTGAGGTAGTATGGGCGGAGATTAGAAATAGGAGAGGAGAGGTCACCCTGTTGGGAGTCTTTTATAGACCTCCTAAAAGTTCTAGAGAGGTTGAGGAAAGGATTGCGGAGTCAATCCTGCTTAGGAGTGAAAGTAATAGGGCAATTGTTATGGGGGATTTTAACTTGACTAATATTGACTGGAATTGTTATAGCTCTAGCTCGTTAGAGGGGTCAGTTTTTGTTCAAAGCGTGCAGGAAGGTTTTTTTTTTTGACTCAGTATGTAGACAGGCCAACTAGAGGTGAGGCTATATTGGATCTGGTGCTGGGAAATGAGCCAGACCAGGTGCTAGACTTGGAAGTTGGTGTGCATTTTGGTGATAGTGACCACAATTCGGTTACGTTCACCTTAGTGATGGAAAGGGATAGGCATGAACCTCGGGCCAGTGGTTTTAGCTGGGGGAAGGGTAATTATGAGGCTATTAGGAGAGAATTAGGAAACATAGGTTGGACTAGGAGATTACAGGGACTGGGAACGTCCGACATGTGGAGTTTTTTCAAGGAGCAGCTACTGCGAGTCTGTGATAGGTATGTCCCTGTCAGGCAAGGAGGAATTGGTAGGGCTAGGGAACCGTGGTGCACCAAAAAAGTTTCTTTGTTGGTTAAAAAGAAAAAGGAGGCTTATGTTCGGATGATAAGTGAGCACTCGGGTAGTGCACTAGAAAGCTTTAGATTGGCTAAGAGGGAGTTGAAGAGCGAGCTTAGAAGGGCTAAAAGGGGACATGAGAAGACTTTGGCGGATAGGGTTAAAGAGAATCCTAAGGCGTTCTATAGGTATGTCAAGAACAGAAGGTTGGTTAGGGCAAGTTTAGGGCCAGTTATAGATGGCAGAGGGAAGTTATGTGTGGAACCGGAGGAGATTGGTGAAGCATTGAACCAATATTTCTCTTCGGTGTTCACGCAAGGGGACATGAATATAGCTGAGGAGGACACTGGGTTGCAAGGGAGTAGAATAGACAGTATTACAGTTGATAAGGAGGATGTGCAGGATATTCTGGAGGGTCTGAAAATAGATAAATCCCCTGGTCCGGATGGGATTTATCCAAGGATTCTCTGGGAGGCAAGAGAAGTGATTGCAGAGCCTCTGGCTCTGATCTTCAGGTCGTCGTTGGCCTCTGGTATAGTACCAGAAGATTGGAGGTTAGCGAATGTTGTCCCATTGTTTAAGAAGGGGAACAGAGACTTCCCCGGGAATTATAGACCGGTGAGTCTCACTTCTGTTGTCGGCAAGATGTTGGAAAAAATTATAAGGGATAGGATTTATAGTTATTTGGAGAGTAATGAATTGATAGGTGATAGTCAGCATGGTTTTGTGGCAGGTAGGTCGTGCCTTACTAACCTTATTGAGTTTTTTGAGAAAGTGACCAAGGAGGTGGATGGGGGCAAGGCAGTGGACGTGGTATATATGGATTTTAGTAAGGCGTTTGATAAGGTTCACCATGGTAGGCTTCTGCAGAAAATGCAGATGTATGGGATTGGGGGTGATCTAGGAAATTGGATCAGGAATTGGCTAGCGGATAGGAAACAGAGGGTGGTGGTTGATAGTAAATATTCATCATGGAGTGCGGTTACAAGTGGTGTACCTCAGGGATCTGTTTTGGGGCCACTGCTGTTTGTAATATTTATTAATGATCTGGATGAGGGTATAGTTGGGTGGATTAGCAAATTTGCTGATGACACCAAAGTCGGTGGTGTGGTAGACAGTGAGGAAGGGTGTCGTAGTTTGCAGGAAGACTTAGACAGGTTGCAAAGTTGGGCCGAGAGGTGGCGGATGGAGTTTAATGCGGAGAAGTGTGAGGTAATTCACTTTGGTAGGAATAACAGATGTGTTGAGTATAGGGCTAACGGGAGGACTTTGAATAGTGTGGAGGAGCAGAGGGATCTAGGTGTATGTGTGCATAGATCCCTGAAAGTTGGGAATCAAGTAGATAAGGTTGTTAAGAAGGCATATGGTGTCTTGGCGTTTATTGGTAGGGGGATTGAATTTAGGAGTCGTAGCGTTATGTTGCAACTGTACACAACTCTGGTGCGGCCGCACTTGGAGTACTGTGTGCAGTTCTGGTCCCCACATTACAGGAAGGATGTGGAGGCTTTGGAGAGGGTGCAGAGGAGGTTTACCAGGATGTTGCCTGGTATGGAGGGGAGATCCTATGAGGAGAGGCTGAGGGATTTGGGATTGTTTTCGCTGGAAAGGCGGCGGCTAAGAGGGGATCTTATTGAAACATATAAGATGATTAGAGGTTTAGATAGGGTGGATAGTGATAGCCTTTTTCCTCTGATGGAGAAATCCAGCACGAGGGGGCATGGCTTTAAATTGAGGGGGGGTAGTTATAGAACCGATGTCAGGGGTAGGTTCTTTACCCAGAGGGTGGTGAGGGATTGGAATGCCCTGCCAGCATCAGTAGTAAATGCGCCTAGTTTGGGGGCGTTTAAGAGATCCGTAGATAGGTTCATGGACGAAAAGAAATTGGTTTAGGTTGGAGGGTCACAGTTTTTTTTTTTTTTTTTTAACTGGTCGGTGCAACATTGTGGGCCGAAGGGCCTGTTCTGCGCTGTAATGTTCTCTGTTCTATGTTCTATGTTCTAAATGTAGACAGAGTCAATGGATGGGAGGCTGGTTTAGAACATACAACATAGAACATAGAAAAACTACAGCACAAACAGGCCCTTCGGCCCACAAGTTGTGCCGAACAGATCCCTACCTTCTAGACCTACCTATAACCCTCCATCCTATTACGCTCCATGTACTCATCCAGGAGTCTCTTAAAAGACCCTATTGAGTTCGCCTCCATCACCACTGACGGCAGCCGATTCCACTCGCCCACCACCCTCTGTGTGAAAAACTTACCCCTAACATCTCCCCTGTACCTACCCCCCAGCACCCTAAACCTGTGTCCTCTCGTAGCAGACATTTCCACCCTGGGAAAAAGCCTCTGAGAGTCCACCCGATCTATGACTCTCAACATCTTATACACCTCTATTAGGTCTCCTCTCATCCTTCGTCTCTCCAAGGAGAAAAGACCGAGCTCCCTCCGCCTATCCTCATAAGGCATGCCACTCAATCCAGGCAACATCCTTGTAAATCTCCTCTGCACCCTTTCAATCTTTTCCACATCCTTCCTATAGTGAGGCGACCAGAACTGAGCACAGTACTCCAAGTGGGGTCTGACGAGGGTCTTATATAGCTGCATCATTATCCCCGGACTCCTAAATTCAATCCCTCGATTGATAAAGGCCAGCACACCATACGCCTTCTTAACCACCTCCTCCACCTGCGGGGCCGATTTCAGAGTCCTATGGACCCGGACCCCAAGGTCCTTCTGATCCTCTACAGTACTAAGAGTCTTTCCCTTTATATTGTACTCCTTCATCCCATTTGACCTACCAAAATGGACCACGACGCATTTATCTGGGTTGAAGTCCATCTGCCACTTGGCCACCCAGTCTTGCATCCTATCTATGTCCCTCTGTAACTTCTGACATCCCTCCAGACTATCCACAACCCCACCAACCTTCGTGTCGTCGGCAAACTTACCAACCCATCCCTCCACTTCCTCATCCAGGTCATTTATGAAAATGACAAACAGCAAGGGTCCCAGAACAGATCCCTGGGGCACATAGAGGTTTACAGCATGGAAACGGGCCCTTTGGCCCAACTTGTCCATGCCGTCCTTTTTTTTTAAAGCCCTATGCTCGTCCCAATTGCCTGCGTTTGGCTCATATCCCTCTATACCCATCTTACCCATGTAACTGTCTAAATGCTTAAGACAAAATTGTACCCGCCTCTACTACTATCTCTGATGGCTTGTTCCAGACACTCACCACCCTCTGTGTTAAAACGTTGCCCCTGTGGACTCTTTTGTACCTCTTCTCTCTCACCTTAAACATATGCCCTCTAGTTTTAGACTCCCCTACCTTTGGGAAAAGATATGACTATCTCACTGATCTATGCCCTCATTATTTTATAGACCTCTATAATTTTCCAGTTTAATAATATCCTTTCTATAATAGGCTGACCAGAACTGTACACAGTATTCCAAGTGTGGCCTTACCAATGTCTTGTACAACTGCAACAAGATGTCCCAACTCCTGTATTCAATGTTCTGGCCAATGAAACCAAGCATGCTGAATGCTTTCTTCACCATTCTGTCCAGCTGTAACTCCACGTTCAATGAACATATACCCCTAGATCTCTTTGTTCTATAACTCTACCATTAATTGAGTAAGTCCTGCCTTGGTTCGATTGACAAAAAATGCATCACCTCGTATTTATCTAAATCAAACTCCATCTGCCATTCGTCAGCCCACTGGCCCAATTGATCAAGATCCCGTTGCAATTCTAGATAACTTTTACTGTCCACTATGCCACCAATCTTGGTGTCATCTGCAAACTTACTCACCATGCTCCTCCATGACAAATCCAAAATATCGTATTTCCAGACCACTAGTTAATTTCACTATTTCAGGTTCCAATTGTTTATACTTGCTACACTTCTCTTCCCACGCCCCCTCCAAACTACCACAATTATCTTCAAATCGAATGGTCACATCTACTACCGCAATATGCTGATCTCTATCCCTCTTAAATATGATATCTGGCTTCCAGAGGGAGCCATCCTGAGCAATAAGTCTCGGCTCTAAGTAGGATGTCCATCCATATTTTCCAACAAACTTATGCAGTTGGTCCAAAGTCTTATTATGACGCTTAATCCTACTATTCTTAACGAATGGGCAAAGACCGGAAATATGTCCTACAGTTTCAGTCCCTACCTCACACCTTCGACAGGTTTTACTTGCAAGGGGTTTACCTCTTGTTAGGGTCACCCTCGTGGGATACAGATTACATCTTAATAATATGTTATGAATAAACGTATTGGATTTAAGCTGAAATACAGCCTTAACCCAGCAATTGGAAATCTTATCATTATTGTAACAATGAATTCCTATACCTTGGCATTGTAGCCGTCTCCATTTATCAAATTCCCAATCCCTCCACCCTACATACTTATTCAGTGGCTTCTTAGACCCTACCTCCTCATCCCCAAGTATTGGCATTAATCATATCCATTGACCCATTAGCATCCCCGTTATCCTCACCAGTATCGGGCATGAAATCCTCTACCTCCCTAAGGACATTAAGAGATCTCAGTTCTTGAATATTATCACTAATCATCAATAGTCGCAGGTGTAATGTAGAAAATGCAACCAATTTGTGCACAACGAGGTCCCACAAGCAGCAATGAGATAAAGACCAGGAAAGCTGTTACTAATGTTGAGTAAGGGACAAGTATGGCCTCGAACACAGGACAACTCCCATTGTAATGAGACAGTGGCCCACCTGAGGAAGCTGTTGGGGCTTTGGTTCAAAGTCTCATCTGAATGATGGCATCTCAAACTGTATGGCACCACCTCAGCACTGCACTAAAGAGGCCTAATGATATTATCGCTAGGCTATTAATCCAGAAACTCAGCTAATGTTTTGGGGACCTCGGTTTAAATCCTGCCATAGCAGGTGGTGCAATTTGAATTCAATAACAATATCTGGAATTAAGAATCTATTGATGACCATGAAGCCATTGTCAATTGTTGGGAAAAAAACATCTGGTTCACTAATGTTTTTCAGGGAAGGAAATCTGCTGTCCTTACATGTGACTCCAGAGCCACAGCAATGTGGTTGACTCTCAACTGCCCTCTGAAATGGCTTAGCAAGCCACTCAGTTCAAGGGTGACTGTGGATGGGCAATAAATGCTAGCCAGCCAGCGCTGCCCACGTCCCATGAATAGAACATAGAACATAGAACAGTACAGCACAGAACAGGCCCTTCGGCCCACGATGTTGTGCCGAGCTTTATCTGAAACCAAGATCAAGCTATCCCACTCCCTATCATCCTGGTGTGCTCCATGTGCCTATCCAATAACTGCTTAAATGTTCCTAAAGTGTCTGACTCCACTATCAGTGCAGGCAGTCCATTCCACACCCCAACCACTCTCTGCGTAAAGAACCTACCTCTGATATCCTTCCTATATCTCCCACCATGAACCCTATAGTTCTGCCCCCTTGTAATAGCTCCATACACCCGAGGAAATAGTCTTTGAACGTTCACTCTATCTACCCCCTTCATCATTTTATAAACCTCTATTAAGTCTCCCCTCAGCCTCCTCCGCTCCAGAGAGAACAGCCTTAGCTCCCTCAACCTTTCCTCATAAGACCTACCCTCCAAACCAGGCAGCATCCTGGTAAATCTCCTCTGCACTCTTTCCAGCGCTTCCACATCCTTCTTATAGTGAGGTGACCAGAACTGCACACAATATTCCAAATGTGGTCTCACCAAGGTCCTGTACAGTTGCAGCATAACCCCACGGCTCTTAAACTCCAACCCCCTGTTAATGAAAGCTAACACACTATAGGCCTTCTTCACAGCTCTATCCACTTGAGTGGCAACCTTTAGAGATCTGTGGATATGGACCCCAAGATCTCTCTGTTCCTCCACGGTCTTCAGAACCCTACCTTTGACCCTGTAATCCACATTTAAATTTGTCCTACCAAAATGAATCACCTCACATTTATCAGGGTTAAACTCCATTTGCCATTTTTCAGCCCAGCTTTGCATCCTATCTATGTCTCTTTGCAGCCTACAACAGCCCTCCACCTCATCCACTACTCCACCAATCTTGGTGTCATCAGCAAATTTACTGATCCACCCTTCAGCCCCCTCCTCTAAGTCATTAATAAAAATCACAAAGAGCAGAGGACCAAGCACTGATCCCTGTGGCACTCCGCTAGCAACCTGCCTCCAATCTGAAAATTTTCCATCCACCACCACCCTCTGTCTTCGATCAAACAGCCAGTTACCTATCCAATCGGCCAACTTTCCCTCTATCCCTCATCTCCTCACAAGCCGACCATGGGTGACCTTATCAAACGCCTTACTAAAATCCATGTATATGACATCAACTGCCCTCCCTTCATCAACACACTTAGTTACCTCCTCAAAAAATTCTATCAAATTTGTGAGGCACGACTTGCCCTTCACGAATCCGTGCTGACTATCCCGGATTAATCCGCATCTTTCTAAATGGTCGTAAATCCCATCCCTAAGGACCTTTTCCATCAATTTACCAACCACCGAAGTAAGACTAACCGGTCTATAATTACCAGGGTCATTTCAATTCCCTTTCTTAAACAGAGGAACAACATTCGCCATTCTCCAGTCCTCTGGCACCATGCCCGTGGACAGCGAAAACCCAAAGATCAAAGCCAAAGGCTCTGCAATCTCATCCCTTGCCTTCCAAAGAACCCTAAGATATATTTCATCAGGCCCAGGGGTCCTATCGACCTTCAGTTTATTCAAAACTGCCAGGACATCCTCCCTCCGAACATCTATTTCCTCCAGCCTATTAGCCTGTAACACCTTCTCTTCCTCAAAAACATGGCCCCTCTCCTTAGTGAACACTGAAGAAAAGTATTCATTCATCACCTCGCCTATCTCTACTGACTCCATACACAAGTTCCCACTACTGTCCTTGACCGGCCCTAACCTCACCCTGGTCATTCTTTTATTCCTCACATAAGAGTAAAAAGCCTTGGGGTTTTCCTTGATCCGACCCGCCAAGGACTTCTCATGCCCCCTCCTAGCTCTCCTAAGCCCCTTTTTCAGCTCGTTCCTTGCTAACTTGTAACCCTCAGTCGAGCCATCTGAACCTTGTTTCCTCATCCCTACATAAGCTTCCCTCTTCCTTTTCACAAGACATTCCACCTCTTTCGTGAACCATGGTTCCCTCACTCGGCCATTTCCTCCCTGCCTGACAGGGACACACCTATCAAGGACATCCAGTATTTGTTCCTTGAAAAAGTTCCACTTTTCATTAGTTCCTTTCCCTGACAGTTTCTGTTCCCAACTTATGCCCCCTAATTCTTGCCTAATCGCATCATAATTACCTCTCCCCCAATTGTAAACATTGCCCTGCCGTATGGCCCTATCCCTCTCCATTTCAATAACAAAAGACACCGAATTGTGGTCACTATCTCCAAAGTGCTCTCCCACAACCAAATCTAACACTTGGCCCGGTTCATTTCCCAGTACCAAATCCAATGTGGCCTCACCTCTTGTCGGCCTATCCACATATTGTGTCAGGAAACCCTCCTGCACAAAAACTGCCCCATCCGAACTATTTGACCTACAAAGGTTCCAATCAATATTTGGAAAGTTAAAGTCCCCCATGACAACTACCCTGTGACCCCCACACCTATCCATAATCTGCTTAGCAATTTCTTCCTCCACATCTCTATTACTATTTGGGGGCCTATAGTAAACTCCTAACAACATGACCGCTCCTTTCCTATTTCTAACCTCAGCCCATGTTACCTCAGTGTGCAGATCCCCCTCGAAGTGCCTTTCCTCAGCCGTTAAACTATCCTTGATTAACAATGCTACTCCTCCACCTCTTTTACCAGCTTCCCTACACTTACTGAAACATCTGTACCCCGGAACGTCCAACAACCATTCCTGTCCTTGTTCTACCCACGTCTCCGTAATGGCCACAACATCGTAGTCCCAAGTACCAATCCACGCCCCAAGTTCATCTACCTTGTTCTGGATGCTCCTTGCATTGAAGTACACACACTTCAACCCACCTTCCTGTCTACCGGTACCCACCCTTGACCCTGATACCTTCCCCAATACCTCACCACCCTCAATACTGACTTCTGGACTACAACTCCTTTTCCCACTCCCTTGACAAATTAGTTTAAACCCCCCTGAAGAGCCGTATCAAATTTCCCTCCCAGGATATTGGTGCCCCTCTGGTTCAGTGCACCCCGTCCTGTTTGTACAGGCCCCACCTTCCCCAGAATGTGTTCCAATTATCCAATTATCCACGTATCTGAATAAATGAATAAAAAAAAGTCCAATCTTGATCACGCATCCATGTTTCTCTGACTTGAACATGCAACCTTCTGACTCCGAGCAGGAGAGCACTACCATTCAGCCAAGGCCGACAACATCAAGGTAATCGTCTACAACAGCTACCTTGGTACAAAGTTAAACATTGTACTGAAGTGGAAAATAGTTCTGTATTGACCATAGAATGCTCAGAACTTAGATTGAATACCATATGGTATTGAAGCTCCACACCCACAACCGCTGCAAGCAGTTGATTATGATGGTAAGTAGCACCAATTTTTGTAAGTCCCTATTTGGCAAAGCTAATTATATTCCAGCACATGTTTTTGATTATTTTATGATAATGGTTTCTTTAAATCTAAAAATACCTCCCTGCTGCCTTGAGTGAATTTGCATGGGAAAAAGATCTCCTTGGAAATATGCATAGAAGCAGCTGTACATGTTCCATAAACACTGGCATACCACATGGGTGACTTCAATGATTAATCTTTGAACAAATCTTTCAAATATGTACCACTTGTCATGCCCAAGTACCTTTCACAAGTGGACACGTGAAGAGTTGTGTATCTACTCGTGAAAACATCTCCCAATACAGACCCTCATTCTACATCTGACAAATGTGTTGAAGTGACGCACACTTGGCAATACAGTAACTGCACTGGCTTTGATTTGTAAAGAGAAGGCCCTAATCTTATTTGTTCCTTTGGTGGGTTCATTAATATTAAAACAAAACCAAGTTGCTTGCTGTTTATTTAAGGAGATTGTTGCTCCAATGGTAGCTCCAAGTATTAGATAACTTTATCACCATACTGTTACAAATTATTCGTGTTTTTTTGATCTGCAGATTAACCAGCATGGGGTACAGCAGCATAATACAATGTCCCAGAGACTTGAGTTCAATTCTCACCAAGGCAGCTGGAGAGCTTAAATTGGGGATTAAAAGCAAAATGGGCTGATAGTGACCATGTAACTACTGAATTGTTGTAAAAACCCATGTTTACCACTGATGTCCTTTATTCATCGAATAGAATCCCTGCAGTGCAGAAGGAGGCCATTTGGCCCATTGAGCCTGCACTAACAACAATCCCACTCAGGACCTATCACCGTAACCCCACGTATTTACCCTGCTAATCCCCTTGACTAAGGGGCAATTAAGAATGGCCAATCAACCTAACCTGCACATCTTTAGACTGTGGGAGGAAACTGGAGCACCCGGAAGAAACCCACGCAGACACGGGGAGAAAGTGCAAACTCCACACAGACAGTCACCCAAGGCTGGAATTGAACCCGGGTCCCTGGCGCTGTAAGGCAGCAGTGCTTGCCACTGTGCTGCCCCTTTAGGGAAGGAAATGTACCATCTTTACCCAATTCAGCCGCTATACGACTTCTTAACTGTCCCCAAGTGGCCGAGCAAGCCATTCAGTCGTATAGGGATTTTGATTTGATTTTTGATTTGATTTATTATCGTCATATGTATTAACATAGTGAAAAGTATTGTTCCTTGCACGCTACATAGACAAAGCATACCATTCATAGAGAAGGCAATGAGATAGTGCAGAATGTAGTGTTACAGTCATAGCTAGGGTGTAGAGAAAAATCAACTTAATGCGAGGTAAGTCTATTCAAAAGTCTGACAGCAGCAGGGAAGAAGCTGTTAGTGAGTCAGTCGGTACGTGATCTCAGAATTTTGTATCTTTTTCCTGACAGAGGAAGGTGGAAGAGAGAACCCCAGGCGTGCGTGGGGTTCTTAATTATGCTGGCTGCTTTGCTGAGGCAGCGAGAAGTGTAGACAAGAGTCAATGGATGGGAGGCTGGTTTGCGTGATGGATTGGGCTACATTCACGATCTTTTGTAGTTCCTTGTGGTCTTGGGCAGAGCAGGAGCTATACCAAGCTGTGATACAACCAGAAAGAATGCTTTCTATGGTGCATCTGTAAAAGTTGGTGAGAGTCGTAATGGAAGCCTTGCCAACATGCACTCATCCCATGAATAAGTAAAAATATTGCAGAGACTTTGAAATGGGGAGGATTGATTTCGCCACAACAAAGCATTGAGGGAAGACTTCTGAAATTATTAACAGCTCCTCGATAAACTATTATATGTAAAAATATACCATTCAACCTTTCGTACTTGGAGTGACAGATTTTATTTATTTCAAAAGTTCTGCCAAGTTATAGCAGCAAATTCCGAGCATTTTACTTCTGTTTGCATCCAAAATAAGCAGCAGGACTTGATGATAAACAAGACTATTCCTTCACAAACTGTATCATGAAGTCTGAAAATCCATGCCTTCCAAGTCTTTAACAGTTTATCAGGCCATGGAGAGAATATTCTACAAACAAGATATTTAAGGACTTGTTGGTTGATGATATCTTTGCTTTATATGGATTTGTACTGTTAGTAAATCTTCCTGTGTTTCCACTTCTGCATAACTGCATTACTTGTGCATGATTAAACTGTTAGTCTCAGCATCAATCCTGCACTTACAATGTGTATGTTCTGCCATTCAAACAAGAATGTACTGGGCTCCAGTACAAAGTAATGTTGAATTGGGATGCTATGTGACCTACTGAACATTTACCAGCACATTCTGCTTATATTTCAGATTTCCAGCATCTCCAATAATTCCTCCTTTTTTGAAAAAAGTTTTAAATTCGCTGCCCCTTCTCAGAATGCCCACCTTGGAGAAATTCTGTTCTCTCACTGAGATTTACATATGTCTCCTTTACCACTTGTGCCTTCATTACTTTGTTTTTCACTCCTCCTGTTTGATCATCTGTTAAAATGTACTTTCACGGCCACAGCTTTTACCTATTCCACGTGGATTCCAATTGAAATTCTGCTCTTCGTGTTTCCGAACACCCTTGATTACAGATTGTGTTCCTCAAACCACTGCTCTTGCTGCTTCCTGCTACGTACTGTCACGTTCATACGTCTCCCTCTCCAGACCCACCAACTTATTTCAGATTTTCTGGTTCTCCATTCTATTTGATTCTTCACCTCACCCTGCACTTCAACAGAAACTTATTTTCAGGTACCAAGGAGCACCAACTTCAACAGCTCTTCGATACTAATTCATAGGAACATAGAAACTAAAAGCAGGAGTAGGCCATTCAGCCCTTCAAGCCTGCTCCACCATTCATTTTGATCATGGTTGATTATCAAGTTCAATATTCTGATCCCACCTTCCCTCCTTGTCCCTTGATCCCTTTAGCCCCAAGAGCTCTATCTAATTTCTTCTTGAAATCAATCAATGTTTTGGCCTCAACTACTTTCTGTGGTAGTGAATTCCACAGATTCACAACCCTCTGGGTGAAGAAATTTCTCCTCACCTCAGTCCTAAAAGGTTGATCCCTTATCCTCAAACTTTGACCCTAGTTCTGGACTACCCCACCATCGGGAACATTCTTCCTGAATCTACCCTGTCTAATCCTGTTAGAATTTTATAAGTTTCTATGAAATCCCCTCTCACTCTTCTAAACTCCAGTAAATATATTTCTAACCGACTTATTCTCTCATATGACACACCTGACCAATCCCATTCCCCCCTCCCCCCCCTGCCCCGCCCATTTCTGAACCCATTCCTACTTCCAATTAATCTTTGCTGTGTGGTCGAAGGGTCTTTTTCCGGCTGGAGGTCTGTGACCAGTGGTGTTCCGCAGGGCTCTGTACTGGGACCTCTGCTATTTGTGATATATATAAATGATTTGGAAGAAGGTGTAACTGGTGTAATCAGCAAGTTTGCGGATGACACGAAGTTGGCTGGACTTGCGAATAGCGAAGAGCATTGTTGGGCAATACAGCAGGATATAGATAGGCTGGAAAATTGGGCGGAGAGGTGGCAGATGGAGTTTAATCCGGATAAATGCGAAGTGATGCATTTTGGAAGAAATAATGTAGGGAGGAGTTATACAATAAATGGCAGAGTCATCAGGAGTATAGAAACACAGAGGGACCTAGGTGTGCAAGTCCACAAATCCTTGAAGGTGGCAACACAGGTGGAGAAGGTGGTGAAGAAGGCATGTGGTATGCTTGCCTTTATAGGACGGGGTGTAGAGTATAAAAGCTGGAGTCTGATGATGCAGCTGTATAGAACGCTGGTTAGGCCACATTTGGAGTACTGCGTCCAGTTCTGGTCGCCGCACTACCAGAAGGACGTGGAGGCGTTAGAGAGAGTGCAGAGAAGGTTTACCAGGATGTTGCCTGGTATGGAGGGTCTTAGCTATGAGGAGAGATTGGGTAAACTGTGGTTGTTCTCCCTGGAAAGACGGAGAATGAGGGGAGATCTAATAGAGGTGTACAAGATTATGAAGGGGATAGATAGGGTGAACGGCGGGAAGCTTTTTCCCATATCAGAAGTGACGTTCACGAGGGGTCACGGGCTCAAGGTGAGAGGGGCGAAGTATAACTCAGATATTAGAGGGATGTTTTTTACACAGAGGGTGGTGGGGGCCTGGAATGCGCTGCCAAGTAGGGTGGTGGAGGCAGGCACGCTGACATCGTTTAAGACTTACCTGGAGAGTCACATGAGCAGCCTGGGAATAGAGGGATACAAACGATTGGTCTAGTTGGACCAAGGAGCGGCACAGGCTTGGAGGGCCGAAGGGCCTGTTTCCTGTGCTGTACTGTTCTTTGTTCTTTGAGTCTGCTCCACCATTCAATCATGGCTGATATGATTCTCATCCCCATTCTCTTGCCTTCTCCCCGTAACCTTTGATTCCCTTATTGATCAAGAACCTATCTATCTCCATCTTAAAGACATTCAATGACCTGGCCTTATCCCTCTGTGGCAATGAGTCCCACAGATTTACCACCCTCTAGCTGAAGAAACTGCTCCTCATCTCAGTTTTAAAGGAGCGTCCCTTCACGCTGAGGTTCTGCCCTCGAGTTGTAGACTCTCCCATTCGTGGAAACATCCTCTTCACGTCCACTCTATCCAGACCTTGAGGTAAGTTTCAATTAGATCCCCCCTGATATTTCTAAACTCCAACAAGTACAGATCCAGGCTCCTCAACCGTTCATCATATGACAAACGCTTCATTCCTGGAATCATTTTTGTGAACCTCCTCTGACCCCCTCCAAGGCCAGCACATCCTTCCTTAGGAATGGGGCCCAAAACTGTTTTCAATATTCCAAATGGGCTCTGACCTGAGCCTTATGCAGCCTCAGCAATACATCCTGCTCTTGCATTATAGCTCTCTAGAGCGGCACAGTGGTTAGCACTGCTGCTTCATAGCTCCAGGGACCTGGGTTCGATTCCCGGCTTGGGTCACGGTCTGTGTGGAGTTTGCACATTCTCTTCGTGTCTGCGTGGGTTTCCTCCCACAGTCCAAAGATGTGCGAGTTAGGTTGATTGGCCATGCTAAAATTTCCCCTTAGTGTCCTGAGATGCGTAGGTTAGAGGGATTAGCGGGTAAATGTATAGGGATATGGGGATAGGGTCTGGGTGGGATTGTGGTTGGTGCAGACTCGATGGGCCAGATGGCCTCTTTCTGCACTGTAGGGTTTCTATGATTCTTCTATGAAATGAATGCTAACATTGAATTTGCCTTCCTAACTGCCTACTGAACCTACACGTTAACCTTAAGAGAGTCCTGTATCAGGACTCCCAAGTCCCTTCGTGCTTCAGATTTCTGAAGCTTTTCCCCATTTAGAAAATAGTCTACGCCTCTATTCTTCCTACCAAAATGCGTAACCTCACATTTTCCCACATTGTATTGTACGAAAGCTACCAGCTTAGCTTTCAACTTTCAGCAGTCAGCTTTCATGTGTCCTCTTTTATGGTAAATTTCAAGGAGACCAACATGCTGCTTTTGCCACAAAATGGGGCACTACTGGAAAGCCAACTACCGGAAGTTGAAAGCTAAGCTGGAATCTTTCAAGGGCATGTTGTGTTTCCACAGAAAATGTTGTACCAGTGAATTAAGCTGATAATAAACAGACACAATTAATATATTAACAGTGGGTGTAAATTGGAGACTAAAATATTCTGGAAGTTTTATATTTGAGTCTGAAGTGGCTCAATTTTTGCCTACTTAAAAGAGAAGATTGTTATTTTTAGAGATATGGGATTGGCTCAATGTTTGGTGTGAGCAAAGGACATAAATTTCTCTCGAGAGAGTTGGCTAAATAAGTGTATCATTACAGGAAATTGATAGAAATTGTTTACCTGTTCATTTAAGTCACAAAACTCTGAGGTCACGTACCGACCAACTCGAGAACAGTTTCTTCCCTGCTGCCATCAGACTTTTGAATGGACCGACCTCGCACTAAGTTGATCTTTCTCTGCACCCTAGCTCTAACTGTAATACTACATTCTGCACTCTCTCCTTTCCTTCTCTATGTACGGCATACTTTGCCCGTAAAGTGTGCAAGAAACAATACTTTTTACTGTACACTAATACATGTGACAATAATAAATCAAATCAAAAAATTTTTGCACAGTGAATTTAAACTGTGCTTTAGTCAGTGGGTCTGTTATTGCGGGAATGGTTCCCAAATTCCTACTGTTAATGTTATATTGGGGAATGAGCTAGCTGGAGTCCATGTCCTGCTTTCACAAAATCTATTGAAGTAGGCAAAGATAAAGATGCATCAGCCAGATCAGTGAACTTTGAAAAATGTATGTCCATCTCTGAATCTGTTGTAAAAGACAAAGGTTTGACTCGAGGGGTGCCCCAAGAGTGAAAAGCTCAAACTTGTGATGTTGAAATGATACCGAAGACTGGACCTGAAAGCAGTTTGTTAAAACCAGCTTGAAATGAATTGGAACTGTCTGAGTAAAAGCTGCCTGTGAACCCTCAGCCGCTGGTGTCTAAACAGAACACAGCAGCAAAATTCACAATGGACACGGAGAGACAGTGCTCTAAATCAAAATGACCTGAATATAACAGATGCTGTTACTGCAGAATTATGAGGACGGGTTAAAGTTTTGGAATCTAAAATAAAACTGAAGAAGCTGCTTCGACAAAACTGGCCAAAACTTGTGCTGAATGGAATGACAGAAAAAATAGTGAACATAACCTGGACAGAGAAGCATGTGTGCAACCTCACGCACAGATGCACACATACAGGAAGGGGGATAGAAAAGGGGGAGTTTTACAACTATTGATGACAACAGTAAAAGAACCAAAGAAATTAACATTAGTTCACGTGATTGCCAGATCCAGAAAGTTGCAATCCAGAGGAGGATTCCTTTGTGAAAAGGTTCCAATTCTGGTGTTTTCCTGGCTGAAGACAGCAGCATAAAATTACTTTAAAGTGGAGAGCAGTGCAGCAAGAATGCAAAAGCAGATTTTAAAAATCCTTATCCTTTATTTTTGATGTATCATTACCTCAACAGAGTTCTTAAACTGGCTAAAGAGGATTGTACTCAACAGAAGAATGAACAAAAGGAGAACCATAATTCTGCATTTAAACAGGAGAACGACACCTTGGATGGTTAGCGAGCTGTGGCGTTTTCTGTGGAGAAGACATTTGAAAACCTGTAGCCAAGAAAGAAAATGGAGGTTAAATGTTAGAATCTGTAACAAGTGAGCGGAAACATTGTGTTCCTGAATTGACCAACATAATCAATATGGATTCGTACCCATGGCGGACCAGGCCATTCTCAAAGGTGTCGTTGGACTATGGCAGGCAACCTTTGTTGCAATTGGCTTTGTTCACAGTGCTTGACCAGGCTCTCGATGTGGTTATCAATGCCAGGCTATTACTTCTGGTGAGCAGCTTTCAGATGTCCAGATGAGTGTAGTTCCATTGGAAGTGTCTCTCTGCCTCAATTCATCCTTGAGGGTAACAATTTTTAAAAATTAATTTATGGGATGTGAACATTGCTGGCTGGGTCAGTATTGCCCATCTCTAACTGCCCCCCCATTTCAGAGGGTATTTGAGAGTCAACCACATTGCTGTGGATCTGGTGTCACAACTGACTGGCCTCCTTCTGCACTCTAAGAATTCTATAATTTTATGTAAACCAGACCAGGTCAGGATGGCAGATTTCCTTCCCTCAAGGACATTAGTGAACCAGATAGGTTTTTATGACAATAGTTTTGTCTCATTGGACTTTTAATTCCAGGTTTTTACTGAATTCAAAATTCTCCAACTGCCATGGTGGAATTTGAACCTAGATCCCTTGGCTCTGGGCTATTGGATTACTAAAGTGATAATACCACTGAGCCACTGCTTTCCCTAAATGGTTTCATTTCTTCAAAAACTGACTCATTTGCCCATGTATCTTATGTTTCACTTTGGACAGAAGTGAACTGCTCCTGATTTGTTTTGCTGAGACTGGCAACATGTCCACAAGATTCAAAGCTATGACAATTTTCTGTGGTACTCGAGTAGTTGTAACACTTTATTGTAAATGTCAGCAGTAAAGTGCATCTGCATTCGTTATATATGATCCAGGTCAGTGTTTGAACCTGTATCCATAGGCAGACAGAATTAACACTCAATGTTGAATTCTTGCCAATGTGATTTGTGGAATAGCCTCGTCTTTTTTAAAAAGATCAAAGAGTGGCTTATGGTCAGAAGCAATGGTAAAGCGGCTACCATATAAGCATTGGTGGAAGTTTTTGACAGCAAAAATTGACAATCCTTCTTTCTCAATTTGAGAGTCGCCTTTTTCAGCCTCCGAGAGGGTTCTTGAGACATACTCTATTGGCCTTTCAGATCTGTTGTCCATCTCATGGGCCAATATCACACCAATGCCATATAGAGAGGCATCGCAGGTCAATACTTAGACAGGTTGGAGTGCACTAACAAGTTCAAAGAATGCAGCAATTGATTTATTCTGTTGAAAGTATCTTTCTGGAGAGTCATCCAAGGCCAACGCTGGTGTTTCTTTAGCAGAACATGCAAGGAGGCCAATAACTTTGACCAGTTTGGTTAAAAAACAACATCCATATTAATTTAGCATTCCCAAAAATAACTTGAGCTGAGATGTGTTTTTGGGGTCCAGTGCCTCCTTTATAGCCTTGACCTTGTCTTCCATGGGGTGCAATCCTTGTGCATCTCCACGATACACCGAGTTGGTTACCTCAGTGTCTTGAAACATAGATTTCTCCTTCTTGTGGCTAACTCCTGCCTCTAGAAATCTCTTCAACACCTCTTCTAAGTTTGCTAGATGCTCGACTTCTATCAATCTAGTTATGAGAACATCATCAAGGTATACCACAACTCATGGCAATGCCTGCAGCAGACTCACTATTGTCCTCTGAAAAAGTACACATGCTGAAGTCACGGAAAAAGACAAGTGCATGTATTGGAACAATTCTTTGTGTGTATTTATTATGATGTAATCTTGGGTAACGTTGTCTAATTCGAGTTGCTGATGTGCATGATTCTTGTCCAAATTTGTATAAGATTAACCTCCCATCAGCTTTACATAGAGGTCTTCAATCTTCAGGATTGACTATTTATCCAACTTGGCAGCCTGATTAGCCATTAACTTCAAATCATCACAAATGCGAATAGTCTTGTTTGGTTTCAATACGGGAACGATGGGCACTGCCCATTCCAAGAACTGAACCGGCTGGATAATGCCCAGTTCTTCCAATTCCTTTCATTTAGTATCTACTTTCGCTCATATGGTACAGATCTCACCCTAAGGAATTGATGCGTAACCACTGAGTCCAAATAAATCCTTTCCTGCAGGCCTCTTATTTTGCCTAATTCATCCTTCAAAATGCTCTCGTATTTCTTCAAAGTTCGAGTATTCTTCCTTCCCATACTTGAAAAATCTCAGTCCAATTTAACTCTATTTCTTTTAGCCAATTTTGGCCAAGTTGGTTCTTCACCTATCACTATGATCACTGGGAATTGGGCAGACTATTACCCATAGCTTACAAGTACCATTGCAATGTCCACTCATTCGCTTCTCCAGTATAAGCTGTCAACTTGGCTGCAGTAGATTTGACTTGGCTCTGCACCTGAAGTGCACCTCTGCACCTTAAGTGGCCTCTCAAATGACAACAAAACACATAGAAATCATAGAAAGAAACCCTACAGTACAGAAAGAGGCCATTTGGCCCATCGAGTCTGCACCGACCACAAACCCACCCAGGCCCTACCCCCATATCCCTCTAATCTACGCATCTCACGACACTAAGGGCAATTTTTAGCATGGCCAATCAACCTAACCCGCACATCTTTGGACTGTGGGAGGAAACCGGAGCACCCGAAGGAAACCCACGCAGACACGATGAGAATGTGCAAACTCCACACAGACACGATGAGAATGTGCAAACTCCACACAGACAGTGACCCAAGCCGGGAATCGAACCCATGTCCTTGAAGCTGTGAAGCAGCAGTGCTAACCACTGTGCTACCGTGCCACCCATATACCTGCTGCCTCCTTATACCTGCAGGTTTCAGGGGAGTGGCTACCTCCACAACCGTAACATTCCACTTCAAACTTTGCTGATTGATTGCCTCTTCTAAATCTTCTTGTCTTATTTATGGCTGAACTCATTTCCGCACTCTTAGAATTCAATGGTGAACTCTTTCTCTTAAGGATTGATATGTGTGCTCACATCTGACAGCAGCTGATGTCCCTGTATCAACTTCCATCTTAAGAGGTTTCCCATTTACCCGAAGCATGATAGTAAGAGGGGCTATCTGTCCTGCATTTATATTAAGCAGGGTGAATATTTAAATTGTTGGTACTAGACTCTTCCACATTGTATACTGGTGACACATTTAATTGGCTATTTGGTAGACTTGACATGGCTCTGCACCTGAAGTGCACCTCTGGCTGGGAGGTTTGCTACTGTGGATCGGGTGGGTTTAAACTAATGTGGCAGGGGGGTGGGAATCAGAACAATAGGTCAGCAAGCGTAGAGACTGGGGACGAGCATGGGGCCAAGACAAGGCTACCTAAGAGGAAGAGCAATCTGGGGGAGGATGAACTCAGTGGGCCTGGAGGTCTGGAGTGCATCTGCTTAAACGCAAGGAGCGTAACAGGCAAAACAGATGAACTTAGAGCCTTAATGCATGCGCGGAACTTGGATGTGGTTGCAGTGACAGAGACTTGGTTAAAAGAAGGACAGGACTGGCAGCTGAATATTCCGGGGTATAAGTGTTTTAGGCAAGACAGAGGAGGGGCTAGAAGAGGTGGGGGAGTAGCAATGCTGGTTAGGGAGCATATTACAGCAGTACAGAGGGTGGACAATTTGGAAGGATCATGTAACGAGACACTGTGGGTAGAGCTCAGAAACAGGAAGGGCGCAGTCACTATGCTGGAGGTATACTACAGGCCTCCCAACAGCCCACGGGAAGTTGAAGAACGGATATGTAAGGAGATTCTGGACAGGTGTAGAAAAAATAGGGTTGTTGTAGTGGGAGACTTTACTTTCCCTCATATAGACTGGAAATCCCTTAGGGCTGGGGGTCCGGACGGGGAGGAATTTGTAAAATGTGTCCAGGAAGGTTCTTTGGAACAATATGCTGATAGTCCAACGAGAGGGGGGGCTATTCTGGACCTAGTACTGGGGAATGAGCCCGGTCAGGTCATCAAAGTTTCAGTGGGGGAACATGTGGCGAATAGTGACCACAATTCTGTAAACTTTCGGATAGTCATGGAAAAGGATGAGGGTTGTCCTATGGGTAAGGTGCTGAATTGGGGGAAGGCTAACTACAGCCGGATTAGGCAGGATTCGGTGGCTGTTGATTGGGAGAGGCTGTTCAAGGGTAAATCCACATCTGGCATGTGGGAGTCTTTTAAGGAGCAGTTGATAGGAGTGCAGGACAGGCATGTGCCTGTAAAAAGGAAGGATAGGAAAGGTAGGATTCGAGAGCCGTGGATAACCAGAGAAATTGTGGGTCTAATCAAAAAGAAAAAAAGAGGCATACATTAGGTCCAGGCAGCTAAAAACAGATTAAGTACTGGAGGAGTACAGAGAAAGTAGAAAATAACTCAAACAGGGAGTTAGAAGGGCAAAAAAGGGTCACAAAATGTCCTTGGCAGACAGGATTAAGGAGAATCCCAAGGCATTTTATACGTACGTTAGGAACAAGAGGGTTGTCAGAGAAAGAGTCGGACCTCTTAAGAACAAAGGAGGGGAATTATGCTTAGAACCCAAGGAAGTAGGTGAGATCCTAAATGAATACTTTGCATCAGTATTCACAAAGGGGAGGAACACATTGATTGGTAGTGTCTCAGAGGGATGTGTAGACCCGTTAGAACAAATCGCAATTGCAAGGGAGGAAGTGTTAGGTGTTTTAGGAAGCATTAAGGTAGACAAATCACCAGGGCCAGATGGTATCTGTCCTAGATTACTGAGAGAGACAAGAGATGCAATTGTTGGGCCTCTAACAGAAATCTTTGTTTCTTCAATGGACACAGGTGAGGTCCCAGAGGATTGGAGGATAGCAAATGTGGTCGCGTTATTTAAGAAGGGTAGCAAGGATAACCTGGGTAATTATAGGCCAGTGAGCTTGACGTCCGTGGTAGGGAAATTGTTGGAGAAGATTCTTAGAACATAGAACATAGAACAGTACAGCACAGAACAGGCCCTTCGGCCAACGACGTTGTGTCGAGCTTTATCTGAAACCAAGATCAAGCTATCCCACTCCCTATCATCCTGGTGTGCTCCATGTGCCTATCCAATAACCGCTTAAATGTTCCTAAAGTTTCTGACTCCACTGTCACTGCAGGCAGTCCATTCCACACCCCAACCACTCTCTGCGTAAAGAACCTACCTCTGATATCCTTCCTGTATCTCCCATCACGAACCCTATAGTTATGCCCCCTTGTAATAGCTCCATCCACCCGAGGAAATAGTCTTTGAATGTTCACTCTATCTATCCCCTTCATCATTTTATAAACCTCTATTAAGTCTCCCCTCAGCCTCCTCCGCTCCAGAGAGAACAGCCCTTGCTCCCTCAACCTTTCCTCATAAGACCTACCCTCCAAACCAGGCAGCATCCTGGTAAATCTCCTCTGCACTCTTTCCACCGCTTCCACATCCTTCTTATAGTGAGGTGACCAGAACTGCACGCAATATTCCAAATGTGGTCTCACCAAGGTCCTGTACAGTTGCAGCATAACCCCACGGCTCTTAAACTCCAACCCCCTGTTAATAAAAGCTAACACACTATAGGCCTTCTTCACAGCTCTATCCACTTGAGTGGCAACCTTTAGAGATCTGTGGATATGGACCCCAAGATCTCTCTGTTCCTCCACAGTCTTCAGAACCCTACCTTTGACCCTGTAATCCACATTTAAATTCGTCCTACCAAAATGAATCACCTCACATTTATCAGGGTTAAACTCCATTTGCCATTTTTCAGCCAAGGATTCGAGAGCCAAGGATTTTTCAGCCAAGGATTCGAGGATTCTTAGAGATAGGATCTATACACATTTAGAACTGAATAGTCTCATTAGCGATAGACAACATGGTTTTGTACGAGGGAGGTCATGCCTCACAAATTTGGTTGAGTTTTTTGAGGAGGTGACTGATGCGCAACTAATTCACTCGGGAGGCTGGATCGTACCCAGGAAATAAAGGCTTTTATTAGTAACAAGAATGGAGCATACTGCTTAACAATACAATCCCAGACTAAAGGGTCACTAGGAAGTGCAGTGACCTTTATACTCCTATAGGTAGGCGGAGCCAACCGGAGTGTACCACAGAACAATACCAACAGGTGGAACACCCCAACCCTAACCCCAACAGTAACAAGAGTAACATATGTACAAGTACCCATAGTGATAACCATCTATGGTTCAGAACCCATAGTGGTAACCATCTATGGTTCACCACAGTGACAAAAATGATTGACGAGGGAAGGGCCGTGGATGTCATCTACATGGATTTTAGTAAAGCATTTGACAAGGTCCCTCATGGCAGGCTGGTGTAAAAGGTTAAATCTCAAGGGATCAAAGGTGAACTAGCTAGATGGGTACAGAACTGGCTTGGCCATAGAAGACAGAGGGTAGCAGTCTTTTTCTGATTGGAGGTCTGTGACTAGTGGTGTTCCGCAGGGCTCTGTACTGGGACCTCTGCTGTTTGTGATATATATAAATGATTTGGAAGAAGATGTAGCTGGTGTGATCAGTAAGTTTGCGGATGACACAAAGATTGCTGGAGTTGCGGATAGTGATGAACATTGTCAGAGAATACAGCAGGATATAGATAGGCTTGAAAATTGGGCGGAGAAATGGCAGATGGAATTTAATCCAGATAAATGCGAAGTGATGCATTTTGGTAGATCTAATGCGGGGGGAGCTGTACAATAAATGGCAGAACCATCAGGAGTATAGACACACAGAGGGATCTGGGTGTGCAAGTCCACAGATCCTTAAAGGTGGCAGCACAGGTGGAAAAGGTGGTGAAGAAGGCATATGGCATGCTTGCCTTTATTGGACGGGGCATAGAGTATAAAAGTTGGCATATGATGTTGCAGTTATATAGAACGTTGGTTAGGCCACATTTGGAATACTGCGTCCAGTTCTGGTCGCCACACTACCAGAAGGACGTGGAGGCTTTTGAGAGAGTGCAGAAAAGGTTTACCAGTATGTTGCCTGGTATTAGCTATGAGGTGAGGTTGAGTAAACTAGGGTTGTTCTCCCTGGAAAGACGGAGGTTGAGGGGCGACCTAATAGAAGTTTATAAAATTATGAAGGGCATAGTTAGGGTGAACAGTTGGAAGCTTTTTCCCAGGTGAGAAATGACAAACACAAGGGGTCACAAGTTCAAGGTAAGGGGAGCAAGGTTTAATACAGATATGCAGGGGACGTATTTTACACAGAGGGTGGTGGGGGCCTGGAATGCACGACCAAGCAAGGTGGTTCAGGCAGACACGCTAGGATCATTTAAGACTAATCTAGATAGTCACATGAACAGACTGGGAATAGAGGGATACAAACAGATGGTCTAGTTAGGAACACATGATCGATGCAGGCTTGGAGGGCCGAAGGGCCTGTTCCTATGCTGTATTGTTCTTTGTTTCTTTGCGCCTATGACAAAAAAAACACAGCCTCCTTATCCTGCAGGTTTCAGGGGAGTGGCTACCTCCACAACCGTAACATTCCACTTCAAACTTTGCTGATTGATTGCCTCTTCTAAATCTTATAAATTCTCTTGCCTCTTCTAAAATGTCTTATTTATGGCTGAACTCGTTTCCCGCCTTGCAACTACTTCAGTTGTGGCACCATTGCAGACTGCAGGCTCCTACCTGAACTGGGAATAGCACCATTTTGCATGCTCTGTAACACTTGTGCACCTTTTTCAGTGATTTCCATTGCTTGAACTATCTCCATTGCTTGTTTAAAATTTATAGCTACCTCTGCAAGTAACCTCCATTGAATTGCCACTTTATTCACCCCACAGACGAATCAATCCCGTAACATATCATTCAAGGTGACTCCAAAATCACAATATTCCAATATCTGTTTCAATTTACTGATTTAATCACAATCTTTTTGCTTGGGGCTCTCCTCCTTGACTTAAACTTGAATTTCTGCAGTATGATTGATGGTTTCAGCTGGAAATGTGACTTCATCAATTCCACAAGCTCACTGAATGATTTGGAGTCAGGCTAACTTGGGGCTGTGGGACTGCAAATCAGCTTATAAGGTTGAGTTTCATATGCACTCCGGAGAATGCCTTGTACTTTATTTCCTCTCCTATTTCATTTGCTTGAAAGTAATACACAGGATGCTCTACGTATTGTGTCCAGGCCTCCACGGAGGAATCAAGGGGATCTATCCATCCAAAGAGCAGCATCTTGGAAAGTACGTTTTTTCATCTTCATTCAACTACAAAATAAACTGGATACTGTTTCGAAAGGGAGGATAATCTTCTCTCTGAGAACTAACACTCAACCACTCAAAGATAAGTACCTCCCTTTCATAATCTTAAAAGTATGTAAGAAATGGTACAATCTGCCGACAGCAATTTTTAGTGGATAAATCAAAAAATAACTACCTGAGACTCTCTCTTTAAAAGAAACACGTAACACTTTATTTTCTAACCAACAGTAAACAGGTTAACCATTCTAATGGAATGCTGTTTAGATCATTACAATTCCCACTTATTAACAAATAAAAAAAATAGAATTCCTTAGTCACACTCAAAATGCAGTCAGGTTTGTCGTCTTCCTGAAATCTTCTTTCTTCTGTGCTTCTGTTCTCCTGAGATGAAATGAGGCATTCTCTGACGACAAAAAATGTGGCTTTTACACTGGCTGAGAGTAGTCTGTCTGTGTCTCTCTGTCTAGTTGTTTGCTGTGGCTGGCTGTTAGCATGTGTTATAGGAGGGCTGAAGGGCCTGTTCCTGTGCTGTATTGTTCTTTGTTCACTGCTGGCTGTTAGCAGGCAGTCATCTGGTGGCTTCTGGCAGTTTTCTGGAGTTGGGAGTGGTTTTATACCCCCTGTGACATACGAAAAGCCCCACAATAGAATCGGTTTACAGGTTATCAAAGCACCAAATTCAAATTTGATAGGCTGATGCGATTCAAATGCTTATTTTAAATTGATTGGTTCACATTCAAAAACATGTTGTGATTCAAATGCCTGTTACCACAGCAACCGTGTTGTTTTGCCTCTCAGTACTGGATTCTTACACCTGCAGCTTCCCAGCAAACAGACTGAACTTAACCACTTTTTAAACAGACAATGTTTACAACTCTTAGCATTATACCAGTATTTAAAATGTTTATAATTTTACAAACACTAACCTCACAACAATACTCTCAGTCCGAGGATTTTTTAAATCTTTGTATTCTTTGTAAAGATGGTTGTTCAACAATTTAGGGAAAATATAACTTGTTTATTTAAAACTATACAGAGATTTGTAGCCTTAAGGCTGCAACCAGCTCCTGAGATGACTGAGTACAAAAGCCCATGCTTACCAATGTGATCCCTGCGATTGGTTCCCTGGGTCATGTGACCCTTACTCTGCAGAGTGATCCTTAAAAGGACAATCACCACAAGAAACAGAGAATCACAGAAAACAACTTCTGAGAATTCCCATTATTCTGTGCATGTGAAGACTTGAGAGGTTGCCGCTGGTTTCAAGGAAAAATAGTAAGAAGTCTCACAACACCAGGTTAAAGTCCAACAGGTTTATTTGGTAGCAAATACCATAAGCTTTCGGAGCACTGCTCCTTCGTCAGATGGAGTGGAAATGTCACATTTCCACTCCATCTGACGAAGGAGCAGCACTCCGAAAGCTTATGGTATTTGCTACCAAATAAACCTGTTGGACTTTAACCTGGTGTTGTGAGACTTCTTACTGTGTTCACCCCAGTCCAACGCCGGCATCTCCACATCATGACTTTCAAGGAAAAATGACAGGGAACGCTGACAGTTTGATTCACAAAACACAACGTTAGGAAGACCAGATCATAGAACACATACTATGGCCAGAATTCTCCAGCCATTCACACTAGCTGGATTCTATGGTCCCGCTGCAATGAACGGAGAATTAGCTGAGTGCCAAATTCTCCATCGTCACTTGCAGTGGCAGTGGGTGTGAACAGCCAGAGAATTCCAGCCTGCATGTAATTTGTTTTTTGAATTTAGCGTCATTTTGAAAGTCTTTCCATTCATTACTCTCTTATTTAATTTCTTACAATTTGTGGTGAACCACTGTAGTGTTGTCTGTTTGTGTGATATGCCTGGACACGCCCCTGCTGCCTCAATCCGGGACTCTGCCCTTCTCTGGGTATAAAGGCGACTGCTCTCCGCCCCTTTTGCCTCAGTTCGGATTAGCTATCGGTTCGGGTGTGCTCCAATTCTTTCATAAATAAGAGCCTGTTATTTCGCAACAACGAGTCTTTGCATAATCAATGGTGCATCAATTTTATTAAAGTTTTTGGGATGGAGCAACTCTTAAAACCTGATAAACTGCATTTGGACCCCCAGGCTTTTGGGGCCCCAAACTGTTTTGATCACTGGCTGCGCTGCTTCGAGAACTTCATCGCCTCCTCCTCCTCCGCCGTCGTCGTAACCAACATCGACAAACTACACATGCTCCATGTCCGCATCAGCGCTCACGTCTTCGCGATAATCCGAGACGCGGAAACTTACCAGGAGGCAATCCATCTCCTAAAGGGCCAGTGCAACTGGCAGCCGAATGAGGTCTACGCCAGACATCTGCTGGCCACTCGCAGACAGCAGTCGGGGGAATCGACTGAACAATTCCTGCGCGAGCTGCGTGCACTCGGCAGAGCCTGCAGCTGCAAGGCCGTTTCAGCCGCCCAAAACGCTGACGACCTGATCAGAGATGCCTTTGTCGCGGGCATCAGGTCGACCTATATCTGGCAGCGCCTGCTGGAACAAGGTGGGCTGGACCTGCAGAAGACTGTGGCGCTTGCTGGCTCGCTGGAGGTGGCTTTTTGGAATCTCGAGGCCTACACCCCTGACCACGAGGGCGCACCATGGATACCGCGACCATCTCTGTACCCGGGAGGGCCGCAAACCTACGCCACTCCCCGTCCCGACACCGAACTGACCACTGCGACAGTCTCCGGAGGCCCGAGGTGCTACTTCTGCCAACTGGAGAAGCACCCACGACGACGCTGCCCGGCGAAAGACACGATCTGCTCCGGCTGTGGTAAGAAGGGCCATTACTTGAAAGTCTGCAGAGCAAAATCGGCCTCCAGGCCCAGCAGCGCCGCGTGCGATCCGCGGGAGGCACCGTCTTCGACGCCATGGGCCGCGTGCGATCCGCCGGAGCAGCCATCTTGGATGCCATCGGCCGCGTGCGATCCGCCGGAGCCGCCATCGGTCGCGTGTGACCCACGGGGGCCGCCATCTTGGACGCCATCAGTCGCGTGCGACCCACGGGGGCCGCCATCTTGGATGACGTCAGCCACGTGCGAGCCACGCGGGCCGCCATTTTGGGAACCGTCCACCACGTGCGACTCCTCGCCTAATCCGACGGTGGCCTCGGTCGCGTTGGACCAGTCCAGGCCTTACCAACTCGCCTGGTCTATGATGGACATCAAGGTAAACAGTCACACTGCAAACTGTTTATTTGACAGTGGGAGTACGGAGAGTTTTATCCACCCTAACACGGTGAGTCGCTACGCACTGCCAGTACTGCCAATGCAGCAATCAATCTCCATGGCTTCGACGTCCCAGTCGGTGAATGCCCTCGGCTACTGTGTGGTAACTCTGACTGTACGGGGCACGGTGTACGAGAAGTGCAGGCTCCTCGTGCTGCCACAGCTCTGCGCTGCCGTACTACTGGGGCTAGATTTCATGTGTCACCTTGGGAGCGTCACCATGGTATATAATGGGCTTTTTCCCCCAATCTCCGTCCGCAATCCGCAGCTATTAGACCAGCCACCGCGCACCACCTGTGGTCTCTTGACCCTTAAAGTTGCCCCTCCCTCACTCTTTGAACACCTCACCCCCGACTGCAAACCCATTGCCACCAAAAGCAGACGGTACAGCGCTGGAGATAGAGCGTTTATTAAGTCCGAGGTGCGACGCCTCCTGGGGGAGGGGATCATTGAGGCCAGTACCAGCCCCTGGAGAGCCCAAGTGGTGGTTGTTAAGACTGGTGAGAAACATCGCATGGTCATCGACTACAGTCAGACCATTAACCGATACACGCAGCTGGACGCGTATCCCCTTCCCCGCATCTCTGACATGGTCAATCAGATTGCACAATATCGGGTGTTCTCCACCATTGACTTGAAGTCTGCATACCACCAGCTCCCTATCCGCCCGGAAGACCGCCAATACACTGCCTTCGAGGCGGATGGCCATTTCTATCACTTCCTTCGGGTCCCCTTCGGCATCACCAACGGGGTCTCGGTTTTCCAGCGTGAGATGGACCGAATGATGGACCAGAACGGGCTGCGGGCCACCTTCCCGTACCTGGATAACGTCACCATCTGCGGCCATGATTAGCAGGACCACGACGTCAACCTCCAAAAATTCCTCCATACCGCGGCACTCCTTAACCTTAATGCGTCCCTTCCTGGAACATCCCCTCCCCAACACCCTCAAAGCACTGAGGAGATGCCTATGCTTCTTCTCATACTACGCCCAGTGGGTCCCCGATTATGCGGACAAAGCCCGTCTGCTCATCAAATCCACATCTTTTCCCCTGGCGGCGGAGGCTCGGCTGGCCTTTGACCGCATCAAAGCGGATATCGCGAAGGCCACGATGCACGCTGTAGACGAATCCACCCCATTCCAGGTGGAGAGCGATGCGTCTGATTTTGCCCTAGCCGCCACTCTTAACCAGGTGGGCAGACCCGTGGCCTTCTTCTCACGTACCCTCTGAGGCCCTGAAATTCGACACTCCTCTGTCGAAAAAGAGGCACAAGCCATCGTGGAGGCTGTGCGGCACTGGCGCCACTACTTAGCTGGCAAATGGTTCACCCTGCTCACGGACCAACGGTCCGTTGCCTTTATGTTCAGTAACGCGCAGCGGGGCAAAATCAAGAACGACAAGATTTTGAGGTGGAGGATCGAGCTCTCCACCTACAATTACGACATTTTATACCGGCCTGGGAAGCTCAATGAGCCCCCGGACACCCGGTCCCGGGGGACCTATCCAGCGCGAACCTCGACCAATTACAGACTCTCCATGACGACCTCTGCCACCCGGGGGTGACCAGGTTCTTCCACTTCACCAAGGCCCGGAACCTGCCCTATTCCATTGAGGAAGTCAGGTCTGTAACCAGGCACTGCCAAGTCTGCGTGGAGTGCAAGCTGCACTTCTATCGGCCAGACAGAGCGCACCTCATCAAAACCACCCGCCCTTTCGAACGCCTGAGCGTTGACTTCAAAGACCCCCCTCTCCTCTTCTGACCGCAACATATACTTCCTCAACGTCATTGATGAGTATTCGCGGTTCCCCTTCGCTATTCCCTGCCCGGATATGACCTCGGCCACGGTCGTCAGGGCCCTGCACAGCCTCTTCACCCTGTTCGGTTTCCCTAGCTATATTCATAGCGACCGGGGTTCCTCTTTTATGAGTGATGAGTGACCCCAGGGGGAATGGACAGGTGAAAAGGGAGAACGCGACAGTCTGAAAGGCCGTTTTATTAGCTCTCCGGTCTAAGGGTCTTCCAGTCTCCCGCTGGCAAGAGGTCCTCCCTGATGCGCTACACTCAATTAGGTCACTACTGTGCACAGCTACCAACGCCACCCCTCATGAACGAATGTTTGTTTTCCCCAGGAAGTCCTCCTCGGGGACCTCACTACCGTCTTGGCTGACGTCCCCAGGCCCTGTCCTGCTCCAGAAGCATGTGCAGACCCATAAATCGGACCCCCTGGTCGAAATGGTCCAACTCCTCCACGCCAACCCCCAATACGCCTATGTGGCGTATCACAACGGGCGGGAGGACACAGTCTCCATTCGCGACCTGGCACGCGCAGGTACTACGTCCCACGGCCCCTCACCCCCAGCTCCCAACATTGCCCATGATGCACCAGGGTCACAGCATGCTCATCTAGCCCCCGTGTACTGCACGCCTGAGCCCCAGGAGCAGCCTCCACACACCCGGCAGTCTGAAGGCACTATGCACAGCTTCACCGATTACGGACTGGCGTCTGACTCATCACCGCGGCCTCCTGAACCGGCACCACGGCCGACACTGCGGCGGTGGCAATGGCAGATCAAGCCACCTCGCCCCCGTCGAACTCTTTATTTGAACAGGGGGTGAATGTGGTGAACCACTGTAGTATTGTCTGTTTGTGTGATATGCCTGGACACGCCCCTGCTGCCTCAATCCAGCGCTCCGCCCTTCTCTGGGTATAAAGGCGACTGCTCTCCGCCCCTTTTGCCTCAGTTTGGATTAGCTATCGGATTGGGTGTGCTCCAATTCTTTCGTAAATAAAAGCCTGTTATTTCGCAACAACGAGTCTTTGCATAATCAATGGTGCATCACAATTGTTGTATAAAATATTTACTGACACTTACATTTAAAAATAAGTCTATAATTCCAACAGTGGGTGAACGGTGCCTTTCTCATATACAATCACCAGATGGTGCTAATGATACATACACTTTCTTCAGTGTCCTCATCGTTTCACAAGGTTATTCAACGCAATGACTGCAATACGGATCAGTCATGTATACTCTACAATAATTGCAGCAAAATAAAACACCATCTGCAAAAATATTTTCTTTTTGGATTAAGCCTAAATTCTAAAATTCTAAAAAACAAACTATTTTATTTATGAATAGGAGTACTTTACCAGGCTGCGATGCTTTGAAGAACATAAAAATGTCTCTGGCAGAGTAATCAACCCTTTTGTCATTTAATCACTCCGGGTTCTCCATCCTGTCACAAATCTCTTTCTTTTATCATTTTACTGACCTCTTTTCCCTGGCTCTGGACTTGCTAAAAAGCCATTCATCTTGTAACATCTCCCAGTTCTGATGAAAGGTCACCCATCAGTAACAGCAACTCTGTTTCTCCCTTCACAATTACCTCTTGAGCAATTTGATGGGGATGTGAAACTCGTGCATTCGTTACGCAATTTGTGGATTATAATTTCTGAGGTGGGGCTGCTATTTGTTTGATTGCCCCTCAACCGTGGTTGGAAAGGTGAACTTGGTGCCCTCAGTTTCTCCATAGATCATAGAATCCCTGCAGTGCAGAAGGAGGCCATTTGGCCCATCAAGTTTGCACTGATAACAATATCACCCAGGCTCTATCCCCATACCCAACCCCCTCGTATTTAACCCACTAATCCCTCTAAACTACGCATCCCAGGACACTAAGGGGCAATTTAGCATGGCCGATCAACCTAACCCACACATCTTTGGACTGTGGGAGGAAACCGGAGCACCCGGAGGAAACCCACTCAGACATGGGGAGAATATGCAAACTCCACACAGACAGTGACCCAAGCCAGGAATCGAACCTGGGCCCCTGGAGCTGTGAGGCAGCAGTGCTAACCACTGTGCCACCATGCCATCCCACCTATAACAGTGCAAATATCCCCTTCATACTGACCGCTCTGAAATTATTAGAATTAAACATAATGTGAGATCATAAACCCAATTGTACAGAAACTTGTTTCTTGCTGCTAGAATTTCCTGAGTGATATCCTCTACAGTTGGGGAGAAAAGAAAATGGTGGCTCGCACCAATATATTACTTTAAACTTTTATGTCAATGCAGAGGCAGCGCTGTTAATTGCCTCATTTATCTTCCAGCATCGCTGTCACAGGTGGGGCTATTGTTGGCAGCACCAAGAGTTAATGCATAATTAAAGAGAATGGCGATGAAAATTTGCAAAACCAACACTGGGGCTTTTAAGAAAAGGGTGACCGGCATTTGCACTCCTGCTTTTGAATAAATGGAAAATTGTAATAAACCAAGTGGGGGTGCAGTAGCACAGTGGTTAGTTAGCACTGCTGTCTTACAGCGCCAGGGACCTGGGTTTGATTCCCATTTTGGGTCACTGTCTGTGCAGAGTCAGCACATTCTCCCCGTGTCTGTGTGTGCTTATTCCGGGTGCTCCGGTTTCCTCCCACAGTCTGAAAGATGTGCTGGTTAGGTGCATTGGCCATGCTAAATTCTCCCGCAGTGTACCCAAACAGGTGCCGGAGTGTGGCAGCTAGAGGATTTTCACAGTAACTTCATTGCAGTGTGAATGTAAGCCTACTTGTGACACTAATAAATAAACTTAAAATTTAAAACAAGTGCAAAATGTGTAAGCTGGAAGTCTGAAACTAAAATGTTGTCAAAGGCAAATCGTGCCTTACGAGCCTGGTGGAGTTCTTCGAAAATGTGACTAAACACATTGACGAAGGAAAAGCGGTAGATGTGGTTTACATGGACTTCAGCAAGGCGTTCGATAAGGTCCACCATGCAAGACTTCTTGAGAAAGTGTGAGGGCATGGGATCCAAGGGGCTGTTGCCTTGTGGATCCAGAACTGGCTTGCCTGCAGGAGGCAGAGAGTGGTTGTTGATGGGTCTTTTTCTGAATGGAGGTCGGTCACCAGTGGAGTGCCCCAGGGATCTGTTCTGGGACCCTTGCTGTTTGTCATTTTCATAAATGACCTGGATGAGGAAGTGGAGGGATGGGTTGGTAAGTTTGCCGACGACACGAAGGTTGGTGGTGTTGTGGATAGGTTGGAGGGATGTCAGAAGCTGAAGCGTGACATAGATAGGATGCAAGACTGGGCAGAGAAGTGGCAGATGGACTTCAACCCAGATAAATGTGTAGTGGTCCATTTTGGCAGGTCAAATGGGATGAAGGAGTATAATATCAAGGGTAAGACTCTTAACAGTGTAGAGGATCAGAAGCACCTTGGGGTCCGGGTCCATAGGACTCTTAAATCGGCCTCGCAGGTAGAGGAGGTGGTTAAGAAGGCGTATGGTGTACTGGCCTTCATCAATCGAGGGATTGAATTTAGGAGTCGGGAGATAGTGATGCAGCTTTATAAGACCCTCATCAGACCCCACTTGGAGTGCTGTGCTCAGTTCTGGTCGCCTCATTACAGGAAGGATGTGGAAAAGATTGAAAGGGTGCAGAGAAGATTTACAAGGATGTTGCCTGGATTGGTTGGCATGCCTTATGAGGATAGGCTGAGGGAGCTCGGTCTTTTCTCCTTGGAGAGACGAAGGATGAGAGGTGACCTGATAGAGGTGTACAAGATGTTGAGAGGTATAGATAGGGTGGATTCTCGGAGGCTTTTTCCCAGGGCTGAAATGGCTGCTACGAGAGGACACAGGTTTAAGGTGCTGGGGAGTAGGTACAGAGGAGATGTCAGGGGTAAGTTTTTCACTCAGAGGATGGTGGGTGAGTGGAATCGGCTGCCGTCAGTAGTGGTGGAGGCAAACTCGATAGGGTCTTTTAAGAGACTTCTGGATGAGTACATGGGACTTAATAGGATTGAGGGTTATAGGTAAGCCTATATAAGCCTAGGTAGGTAGGGACATGATCGGCACAACTTGTGGGCCAAAGGGCCTGTTTGTGCTGTATTTTTTCTATGTTCTAAAAGCAGAAAATGTCGAGGAAACACTTAGCAGGTCTACTAAGCAAGATTGAATGTTTCAGATTGATAACCTTTCAGCAGAACATGATGTTCTATCTTCATGAGAAGACTTGGTTTTGCCTCATTTAATTTTCAGCACTGCTGACAAATTTGGGTTGGAAACATAGAAACTAGAAACAGGAGTGGGCCATTCAGCCCTTTGAGTCTACTCCACAAATCATCATGATCATGGCTGATCGAGGCCATGGTACCTGCCCTGCGGATGAACACAAGTAGGCTTACATTAACACTACAATTAAGTTACTGTGAAAATCCCTAGTCGCCACACTCGGGTGCCTGTTCAGGTACACTGAGGGAGAATTTGGCATGGTCAATGCACCTAACCAGCATTACTTTTGGACTGTGGGAGGAAACCAGAGCACCTGGAGGGAACCCACGCAGACACAGGGAGAATGTGCAAACTCTGCACAGACAGTGACCGAAGCCAGGAATCGAACCTCATGTTTCTTAGTCTAGTAGTTTTAAGGGAAAAACGGAAGTAGGCCGATCGCGGGGTGACCTGGGAAGAAATTTTTTTTTTTTAAGCGCACAGGAAGTTTAAAAGCAGGCTGCACTATCCAGCGGGCAGCGTCATGAGTGGGCAGCGGAGTGAGCAGGGAGCAGAGTGAGAGCTAAAGGGCTTTGGCTCATTGGGCTTCGGTGTAAACAGGCAGAGGCAGGGTAGGTTCTGTTCTTCGTTCTTCCAATAATTTAAAGAAAGGGGTAATTATGAGTGGGATGCCAATTTTTTGCTGTCAGTGTCGGATGTGGGAGTTCATGGAGTCACCTCGCCTCCCAGAAGTCCATATCTGCACCAGGTGCGTCGAACTGCAGCTCCTGAGAGACCGCGTTAGGGAACTGGAGCTGCGGCTCGATGACCTTAGTCTCGTCAGGAAAGATGAGAAGTTAATAGATAGAAGTTACAGGCAGGTCGTCACACCAGGGCCATGGGAGGAAGGCACCTGGGTTACGGTTAGGAAGGGTAAAGGTCACGTACCAGAGAGTACCCCGGTGGTTGTCCCCCTTAACAGTAAGGGATGGGTGTCAGACGGGAGAGAGGAGGGGAGAGAGCAGTCAGTGATGGTATTCCCTGTGGTTGTCCCCCTCCAAAATAAGTATACCGTTTTGGATACTGTGGGGGGGGATGACCCTCCAGGGGTAAGCCAAGATGACCAGGTCACTGGCACGGAATCGGGCTCTGTGGCTCAGAAGGGAAAGAGGGGAACCAGGAGAGCAATAGTAGTGGGGGATGAAATGGTTACAGGCACAGACAGGCGGTTCTGTGGGCGTGAATGAGACTCCAGGATGGTAGTCTGCCTCCCTGGTGCCGGGGTCCTGGATGTCTCTGAGCGGGTAGGAAGCATCCTAAAAAAGACGGGTAACCAGACAGACATCATTGTCCACATTGGTGCAAGTGACGTAGGCAGAAAGAGCAGGGAGGTCCTGCGAGAGCAATTCAGGGAGTTGGGTAGTAGGCTGAAAAGCAGGGCCTCTAGGGGAGCGATCTCTGGACTACTCCCAGTGCTACAAGCTAGTGAGGCTAGGAACACGGAGACTGCACAGCTGAACGCGTGGCTAAAGGACTGGTGCAGGAGGGAGGGTTTTGAATTCGTGGATCACTGGGAAGTCTTCAAGAGAGGATGGCACCTGTACAAGAAGGACAGGTTGCACCTAAACTGGAGGGGTATGAATATCCTAGCTGGGTGTTTTGCTAGTGTGGTTCGGGTAAGTTTAAACTAATGTGGCAGGGGAGTGGGGATCAGAACAATAGGTCAATAAGCATAGAGGCTGGGGACGAGGTTGGGGCCAAGACAAGGCTATCTAAGAGGAAGAGCATTCTGGGGGAGGATGACCTCAGTGGGCCTGGAGGTCTGGAGTGCATCTGCTTCAATGCAAGGAGCGTAACAGGCAAGACAAACAAGCTTAGAACCTTAATGCTTGCGTGGGACTTGGATGTGGTTGCAGTGACGGAGACTTGGTTAAAAGAAGGACAGGACTGGCAGCTGAATATTCCGGGGTACAAGTGTTTTAGGTGAGACAGAGGAGGGGCGAGGAGAGGTGGGGGAGTAGCAATGCTGGTTAGGGAGCATATTACAGTGGTACAGAGGGTGGACAATATGGAAGGATCAGGTAACGAGTCACTGTGGGTGGTGCTCAGAAACAGGAAGGGCGCAGTCACTATGCTGGGGGTATACTACAGGCCTCCCAACAGCCCACGGGAAGTTGAGGAACGGATAAGTAAGGAGATTCTGGACAGGTGCAGAAAAAATAGGGTTGTTGTAGTGGGAGACTTTAATTTCCCTCACATAGATTGGAAATTGCTTAGGGCTGCGGGCCTGGACGGGGAAGAATTTATAAAATGCGTACAGGAAGGCTCTTTGGAACAATATGTTGACAGTCCAACTAGAGAGGGGGCTATACTGGACCTAGTACTGGGGAATGAGCCCGGTCAGGTCACCAAAGTTACAGTCGGGTAACATGTGGCAAATAGTGGTCACAATTCTGTAAACTTTAGGATAGTAATGGAAAAAGATGAGTGTTGTCCTATGGGTAAGATGCTGAATTGGGGGAAGGCTAACTACAGCCGGATTAGGCAGGATTTGGTGGTTGTTGATTGGGAGAGGCTGTTCGAGGGTAAATCCACATCTGGCGTGTGGGAGTCTTTTAAGGAGCAGTTGATAGGACTGCAGGACAGACATGTGCCTATAAAGAGGAAGGATAGGAAAGGTAGGATTCGAGAGCCGTGGATAACCAGTGAAATTGTGGGTCTAATCAAAAAGAAAAAAGAGGCATACATGAGGTCCAGGCAGCTAAAAACAGATGGAGCACTGGAGGAATACAGAGAAAGTAGAAAATAACTCAAACAGGGAGTTAGAAGGGCAAAAAGGGGTCACGAAATGTCCTTGGCAGACAGGATTAAGGAGAATCCTAAGGCATTTTATACATACGTTAGGAACAAGAGGGTTGTTAGGGAAAGAATCGGACCTCTCAGGGACAAAGGAGGGGAATTATGCTTAGAACCAAAGGACGTAGGTGAGAGCCTAAATGAATATTTTGTATCAGTATTCACAAAGGGGAGGGACATGTTGACTGGTAGTGTCTTAGAGAGATGTGTTGACCCGTTAGAAAAAATCTCAATTACAAGGGAGGAAGTGTTAGGTTTTTTAGGAAACGTTAAGACAGACAAATCCCCAGGGCCGGATGGCATCTATCCTAGACTCCTCAGGGATACAAGAGATGCAATTGCTGGGCCTCTAACAGAAATCTTTGTCTCTTCACTGGACACAGGTGAGGTCCCAGAGGATTGGAGGATAGTAAATGTGGCCCCGTTATTTAAGAAAGGTAGCAAGGATAACCTGGGTAATTATAGGCCGGTGAGCTTGACGTCCGTGGTAGGGAAGTTGTTGGAGAAGATTCTTAGAGATAGGATATATGCGCATTTAGAACTGAATAATCTCATTAGCGATAGACAGCATGGTTTTGTACGAGGGAGGTCATGCCTCACAAATTTGGTTGAGTTTTTTGAGGAGGTGACAAAAACGATTGATGAGGGAAGGGCCGTGGATGTCGTCTATATGGATTTTAGTAAAGCGTTTGACAAGGTCCCTCATGGCAGGCTGGTGCAAAAGGTTAAATCTCACGGGATAAAAGGTGAGCTAGCTAGATGGGTGGAGAACTGGCTTAGCCATAGAAGACAGAGGGTAGCAGTGGAGGGGTCTTTTTCCGGTTGGAGGTTTGTGACTAGTGGTGTTCCGCAGGGCTCTGTACTGGGACCTCTGCTGTTTGTGATATATATAAATGATTTGGAGGAAGATGTAGCTGGTGTGATCAGTAAGTTTGCGGACGACACAAAGATTGCTGGAGTTGTGGATAGTGATGAACATTGTCAGAGAATACAGCAGGATATAGATAGGCTGGAACATTGGGTGGAGAAATGGCAGATGGAATTTAATCCAGATAAATGCGAAGTGATGCATTTCGGTAGATCTAATGTAAGGGGGAGCTATACAATAAATGGCAGAACCATCAGGAGTATAGACACACAGAGGGACCTGGGTGTGCAAGTCCACAGATCCTTAAAGGTGGCAGCATAGGTGGAGAGGGTGGTCAAGAAGGCATATGGCATGCTTGCCTTTATTGGACGGGGCATAGAATATAAAAGTTGGCATATGATGTTGCAGCTGTATAGAACAATGGTTAGGCCACATTTGGAATACTGCGTCCAGTTCTGGTCACCACACTACCAGAAGGACATGGAGGCTTTGGAGAGAGTACAGAGAAGGTTTACCAGGATGTTGCCTGGTATGGAGGGTCTTAGCTATGAGGAGAGATTGGGTAAACTGGGGTTGTTCTCCCTGGAAAGACAGAGGATGAGGTGCGACCTAATAGAGGTGTATAAAATTATGAAGGGCATAGATAGAGTGAACAGTGGGAAGCTTTTTCCCAGGTCGGAGGTGACGAACAAAAGGGGTCTCGGGTTCAAGGTGAGGGGGGCAAGGTTCAACACAGATGTCAGGGGGACATATTTTACACAGAGGGTGGTGGGGGCCTGGAATGCACTGCCAAGCAAGGTGATTGAGGCGGACACGCTGGGATCGTTTAAGACTTATCTAGATAACCACATGAACAAACTGGGAATAGAGGGATACAAAAGAATGGTCTAGTCGGCACATGAGCGGCGCAGGCTTGGAGGGCCGAAGGGCCTGTTCCTGTGCTGTATTGTTCTTTGTTCTTTGTTCTCTGGCACTGTGAGGCAGCAGTGCTAACCACTGTGCCACAGTACCGGCCAATAAAGCAATCTTCCCTTTGATGGCTTATCTCAGTCATCAGGGAGGCCCAACAGGAGAAAAGAAGTTCCAAATTAAGATCTGCAAATTACTGTGCAAGTGTTTGTTGGTGTAGTGACCGGGTGAATCTCATGAAACTGCTTCTTTGTGAACAATACTGTGACATAAACAATAAATGAGTTATTAAAAGGAACCAGAAATGTGTCCATCAATATTGTTTTGCAATGAGCAACGAAAGCAAATCTTCCCATTTGCTGTTGGTACAATGACTGTGATGATTCAGGGTCATCTTTCTGTCTTTTCTGCTCAGACAGCACAAGAGTTACTGAACTTATTGGGGGTGATTCTCTGACCTCGCCAAGCTTGGTGCAAATTGTGCTGATCCCGGAGAATAGCAAAACAGCCTGAGCCCGGTGCCAAACGGTTTGCGAGTCCCCAACTACTTTCTGGGTGTGAGTCCGATTAACATATTTTAAATAGCATTTGAACATTCATAACCCATTCAAATCCCTCCTCGCGGAATTCACTGGCTTTCGTGTGCAGCGCCACAACAATGAGATTCACTCCTGGCCTCCGCAAGCACATGGCCACATTGGGGTGCTCAGAGGCCATTGAAGCCCCTGGAGGTCAGGGGGGATCATAGAAATCATAGAAACCCTACAGTGCAGAAGGAGGCCATTCGGCCCATCGAGTCTGCACCGACCACAATCCCACCCAGGCCCTACCCCCACATATTTACCCGCTAATCCACGCATCCCAGGACTCTAAGGGGCAATTTTTAACCTGGCCAATCAACCTAACCCGCACATCTTTGGACTGTGGGAGGAAACCGGAGCACCCGGAGTAAACCCACGCAGACACGAGGAGAATGTGCAAACTCCACACAGACAGTGACCCGAGCCGGGAATCGAACCCGGGACCCTGGAGCTGTGAAGCAGCAGTGCTAACCACTGTGCTACCGTGCCGCCAGGGACTCGGGTTCGATTCCTGGCTCAGGTCACTGTCTGTGTGGAGTTTGCATGTTCTCCCAGTGTCTGGTGGCTGGGCAGTGTCCATCGTCAGTGTCTAAGTGGCGGGACCCAACTGGCACCTCTGCAGTGGCCACCAGACACCCTTACAGTGCCGGTTGGGCACCGCCAGTGTGCCAGGGACAATGCCAAGAGGGTGGGGCCTGAGTTGGGATCTGATGGAAGCAGCTAAAAAGGGGGGCTCATGCAGGAGTTTTGAGGGCACTGATGTGGGGCCATGTCGAGGTTGGGCAAGGGGACCCATCGGGAGGATGGCAATGCCGGTGACCTATGTTGGAAAAGGAGTGGGGGAAACATGCCACCAATTGGGGGGGTTGGGTCCTGATGTCCGTGGGGTGAGGGAGAGGTCTCCGATTCACTGAGAGATCGGGGTACCTTTGTGAAATGATGCCCGAGTGCTCTGAAGCCAGGCTCACCAGTGTATTTAGGTCCCGGCCCCCTCAGTACCTGCGTGGATCTCCCAGCTCCCCAAAAAAGTGACTGAGTGTGGGAGGATTGCTGTGTGGAGCAAGTCCAAGAGACTGGCTCAGATCATTGCATTATTCCCACCATTATGACACTTTGACATTTCTTGGGAGAATTTTGCCGGGGCGGCACGGTGGCACAGTGGTTAGCACTGCTGCCTCACAACGCCAGGGACTCGGGTTCGATTCCTGGCTCAGGTCACTGTCTGTGTGGAGTTTGCATGTTCTCCCAGTGTCTGCGTGGGTTTCCACTGGTTGCTCCAGTTTCCTCCCACAATCTGATAGATGTGCTGGTTAGATACGCTGACCCGAACAGGCGCCGGAGTGTGATGACTAGGGGAATTTCACAGTAACTTCGTTGCAATGTTAATGTAAGCCTTACTAATAAATAAACTTTAAACATTGTCGCTGATGACAAAAACTCGAGCTAATTCACCAAATACCTGGTGACATTGTCAAATAATTGGAAATTATTTTTATCATCGCCATATACAGTGCAAATATCCCCTTCATTATGCCCTCTCTGAAATTGTTAGAATTAAACATAACGGGAGATCATAAACCCAATTGTACAGAATTAAAATTAGAGCATGACCGAGCTTGAAAACTGATAAAAATCATGTTTCTTAAATACCTTTATTGAAAAGTGAAAATAAACAGGAGTAGTACAGGTTAAGTTTATTTAAAGAATGCAATGGTTCTCAGCAGCTTTCCGAATTGCACCAAAATGAAATATCCCAAAGCTGAACCACAGACCCACGCAGCCAGAAGGCAAGTCTTTTCAATGTGGTCAGCAACTCACAGACTTCTTCCATCTCTTTGCAACTCTTGCATTGAGAGGGCACGCCATACCAAGAGCTAACAGTTAGTGTTCTACCTTTCCCTTTCCCTTTGATGTTGGCTCAAAGGCTAACCTTCACAATTACATAAGCTGTCCATCATTTATGGGCGTCAAAGGCGATCAGATTGTTTTTGTTTCCACTTTATGGAAGGAAGTTGGTTATTTTTATACCAATAACAGGGAGATTAGTCGCAGAAGGCACAAGGTTTTATGAGCTCTTACTAACCTGTAAGATATGGGACTGGTGGGAATACAAACCCGATTAGTGTAAGTATTCCGCTATATGTCAAATCAGAATTCCAAGCTGGAATGCCATTCGTCAGTCACCAGGAGTGTCTAGAATCCTTTCGGACTCTGAGGCTGGAATATTGCTACTAAGCTGAAAGCTCACTCAACACTTTGACAGCCTTTGTTCAGTTGTTACCCACTTGCCAGAATGTTGGAGGTTCAAGTCCCACTCCAGAGATTTGAACGTATAATCTAATGCAGGCTAATAGTTCAGAGCAATACTGAAGGGATGCTGCATTGTCAGAGTTGCTGCTTTTTTGGTGAGATACTCGACTGAGGCAGCATGGTCTATCTCCGACACTTCCCTTCCTTCCTTGACTTCTCTGTCTCCATTTCTGGTGATAGACTAACCACCAAATTTCATTACAAACTCACTGACTCCCCAGCGACCTCGCCTATAGCTTCCTGTAAGGACTCCATTCCATTCTCCCAATTTCTCTGCCTCAGCCACAACTCTTCTGATTATGCCACCTCCGAGCGCTTCCGACATTTATGCTCCCTCCACCCCCACTCAACTGTGTCCGACCCATCTCCCGCAGCACTGCCGTCACTCCTTCCCCTCCCTTCCAGAAATATGATAGCACCCCTATTGCCCTCAATTTTCATCCCACCAACCTCCACATTCAAAGGATTATCCTCTGCCACTTCCGCCAACTCCAGCATGATGCCACCATTCAACACATCTTCACATCTTCCCCTCTCCACCACCATCCCCCCTCCCCCATCCCCCGTGAGCATTCCACACTCGCTCTGTGACACCCTGGTCTGCACTTCCATTGCCCCTCCAACCCTTCATCCCCTTCCCATGGCACCTTTCCTTCCAAATGCAGAAGGTGCAACACCTGCCCCATAACCTCCTCCCTCCCTACTGTCCAAGGCCCCAAACACTCCTTTCAGGGGAAGCAGCATTTCACTTGTACCTCCTTCAATTTGGTCTACTGGGGAGACTGGGTGACTGCTTTCTGGAACACTTTCATTCAGTCCTGGCTTTCAAGACACTCAACAATGCAGAATCACCAAGCAGAAACTGATAGCCAAGTTCCGAATGTATGAAGACTGCCTCAACTGGGATCTTGGATTCATGTCGCACTACTTGTAACCCCTATTATATTACCTGGGGTTTGCAAAATCCTGCTAACTGTCCTGGCTTGAGACAATTCACACCTCTTTAATCTGTGATTATCTCTCTCTCCACGCACACTGTTTTGTACTTGTTAAGACTTGATGACCTGTAAAGGCTCGCATTCCAAACATTCTTCACATTCCAATCTGTAATTATCTTGCAATTGTGTCTTTGCCTATATATGCCATGTTTGTGAACCTACCTCCACTCAGCTGATGAAGGAGCTGTGCTCCGAAAGCTCGTGATTCCATGTTAACCTGTTGGACGATAGCCTGGTGTTGTGAGACCTCTTACTGTGCCCACATGCCAGCATCTTCACTTAATTCAGTCTGCAAGCATGACCCCAACTTCTGGTCGCTTGCCATTTCAACTCGCCATCTTGCTGTCAAGCCTACAGTCTATCCTTGGCCTGCTGCAGTGCTCCAGCTTTAGACTGTGAGGTTTCACCTCCACCTTGACCCCTTTTTGTTTTTTGTTTCCTTTGTTTGTCCAAACAGGGCCATCTGTCACTTGTTCTTCATTTTTGCTTGCACTGAGCACTGACCATTTTTTCTCCTATTAATACATTCTATTACCTTACCTTTATGCCAATATTAGTCCGTGATGCTGCCATTAACACTCCCTTTGTCTTGTGTCCATGACATATTTGTCAATCTCTTCTTAGCTCTGACCTATCATTGACCTTCTATTCTGCTCCACCTACCTCTCCAACTATATAATTCATCACATTTCCATCCTTCTTCAGTTTGGTAGAAGGGTTAGATGAACTCAGTGAGTTCAGTGATATTTCTTCAAAGAAAATTACCACCAGTAGAAGGCAAAACAAATGCATCAATAATACGTACCATAATACTGATAGCTCTATGATTTTCATAAAAATCATAGAAATCATAGAAACCCTACAGTACAGAAAGAGGCCATTCGGCCCATCGAGTCTGCACTGACCACAATCCCACCCAGGCCCTACCCCCATATCCCTACATATTTTACCCACTAATCCCTCTAACCTATGCATCTCAGGACAGTAAGGGGCAATTTTAGCATGGCCAATCAACCTAACCCGCACATCTTTGGACTGTGGGAGGAAACCAGAGCACCTGGAGGAAACCCACGCAGACACGAGGAGAATGTGCAAACTCCACACAGACAGTGACCCAAGCCGGGAATCGAACCCAGGTCCCTGGAGCTGTGAAGCAGCAGTGCTAACCACTGTGCTACCGTGCTGCCCTCCCGTGCCGTTTACCGTGCCGTTTACTCCCGAACAGTAAAAATCCTCACATTCTGTTGAGTCATTTCCTGCTCCCAATCTCTCTCAGGTTTTTTCTCAAGGTCACTGCAACATTATTGTAGCTGTCATTGCATTCTCAACTATTATATATGTATGTATATATTATGGAAAAGATGGTGGGCAGTGAGTAATGAGAATGCCGTTTATTATAACGTGAAGTCAATGTCTGTAAACTATTTAAGCATTGCTTTTGTGCTTTATGATGCCGTGAATCAATTAGTTCTGTGATTTTGTATTCTTTATCGGTTGGAGCGGTTCTGGCAGTCTGTTAGGATTATTCTTTCTATGAGTGTAAAAGCCCTGAAAACAGTGTATGAGTGAATAGCAATGAGGGTTATTTTGACAGTGAAAAGCTACATCTGATGTAGCACCACTAAAGCTACATGGCATTTGTTCTCAAAGTCATTGTTGGCAAGCCCGATGGTGATATGCTAACGCTATAACATCCCTAATGTTAATAAACTGATTGCATGACTTAACTGCAGCAAATTATTGTTTTTAACCCTTCTCATTCCTTGGATTATTCTGATACGACCATGTCTTCTAGTTTTGTAAAGATCTTTAGCGCTATTTTTGCCCATTTAAAATTTAATTTCTTGCAGCTTGTTTTCCTCTCTGATGGATTTTAAAGTTATTAAAGTTTATTTATTAGTCACAAGTAGGCTTACATTAACACTGCAATGAAGTTACTGTGAAAATCCCCTAGTCGCCAGCATGTCCTTTGGACTGTGGGAGGAAACTGGAGCACCTGGAGGAAACCCACGCAGGTGTACATGTCAGGAAAGGATTAATAGGCTCGGTCTCTTTTTTCTTGGAAAAGGAGGGTTGAGGGGTGACCAAAGACAGGTCTTTAAAATTAAGAAAGGTGTCGATAAAGTGGATGCAGAGAGTATGTTTCCTCTTGTTGGGAATAGCTTAAATAGAAGACATTGAAATTAAAATAATCATCAAGAAATCCAATAGGAATTGGAAGAAACTTCTTTACCAAAGAGTGGTTGGACTGTAGAACATGCTACCACAGGGAGTGATTGAGGTGAATAGTGTGGATGCATTTAAGTGGAATCTAGTTAAGCATATGGGAGGAGAACAGGATAGAGAGTGACAATGATAATTTAGAGGAGAGAAGATGGGATGATGCAAAAGTGGAGCATAAACAGAGGCATGGACCAGTTAGACCAACTGACTGGCTCCTGTGCCTAATATCAAATGCAATTCTGTCGGAAAACGTAATTATGATCTCTTTGGATGCATAAAGAATCTTTGAACAATCAAATCTGGATTCCACTCCATACCCCAAAACTGGAAAGATGGAGAATGGCATTTAGACACTCAAGATCACCCCATTATGTTAAAGTTTGTATATTGCAATGACTCCAGCAGAAGCCTGAATGAGCTGATTCTGAAATCTGAGAAAGGGCATTCCGGGCATTACAGTGGCACAGTGGTTAGCACTGCTGCCTTATAGTGTCAAGGACCTGAGTTCAATTCCTAGCTTGAGTCACTGTCTGTGTGGAGTTTGCAAATTCTCCCTGTCTTTGCACAAGTCTGCACAGTCCAAAGATGTGCAGGTTAAGTTGGTTGGCCATGCTAAAATTGCCCCTTAGTGTCCTGAGATGCGTAGGTTAGAGGGATTAGTGGGTGGATGTGGGGGTAGGACCTGGGTGGGATTGTGATCGGTGCAGACTCGATGGGCCCAATGGCCTCTTTCTGCACTGTAGGGTTTCTATGATTTCTATGATTTTTATCAAAGGATATCACTTTATTGAAAATCAGATAACATCTTCAGGGCATTTTTGCATGTTTGGCTGTTCAACGTATGGGTAGGAATATATTTATCCATTGATCACATTGATCAGGAGTGCCTCAGAATAATCTCACTAACGTCTAATGGCTGATAGTGCAATGACCAACTGGAAAGCATCTTACCGATTCATTGTATGCTGGGGAATCTGATGGAATAAGGCATCTGAAAGTATATGGTGGGTTCCCTGAAGACATCCATTTTGATATATGTTCAAACCATCTATTAAGTGATCTAACGATATTCTGCACTTTGAGCAGAACCAACATCGACTTCCATTAACAATGCAGTGAACTGATTCAAGATGCTTCTCAGTTGGATGTTAGACTTGTGAAGGAGTATGAAGGGTTAAAGTTTAAGTTTATTTCTTAATGCCACAGTTAGGTTTACATTATTACTGCAATTAAGTTACTGTGAAAATCCCCACACTCCAGCGCCTGTCCGGGTACACTGAGGGAGAATTTAGCATGGCCAATGCACCTAACCAGCACTTCATTGTAAGTGTGTAGAAGACTGTGTGCCAAAGAAGCAAATCTGTATGTTCCCCAGCTGGAAACCATGGATGAACAGGGATATCCACTGCTTGCTGAAGTCCAGGTCTGAGGCGTTCAAGTCATGTGACCTATACAAGAAAGCGAGATACGATCTAAGGAGATCTATTGAAGATGCCAAAGGACAGTACCAGACCAAGCTAGAGTCCCAGGCTAGCCACATGGACCCCCGCCGACTATGGCAAGGTCTGCAAGACATAACAGACTACAAAATGAAGGCATGTAAAATCGCCAGCTCCAACGCATCCTTCCCTGATGAGCTCAATGCATTCTACGCCTGTTTTGAGCAAGAGGTCAGCGAGAGCATGCCCTCCACCGTGGAAGCCCTGGATGAACCTGTATCTGGGGTCACCATTGCAGATGTCAGAGCACCTTTGTCAAACCTCCACCCACGGAAAGTGACTGGCCCGGATGGGTGACCCCGTCGTGCACTCAGATCCTATGCGGATCAGCTGGCAGGAGTATTCGCAGACATCTTCAACCTCTCTTTACAAAATCTGAGGTCCGTACCTGCTTCAAGAAGATGACCATCATCCCAGTACCTAAGAAAAACCAAGCAGTGTGCCTTAATAACTATCGGCTGGTGGCTCTGACATCCATCATTATGAAGTGCTTCGAAAGGCTAGTCATGGCACAAATCAATTCCAGCCTCCCGGACTACCTGGATCCACTACAGTTTGCCCACAACAGGTTGACAGCAGATGCCATCTCCCTGGTCCTGCACTCAACCCTGGAGCACCTAGATAACAAGGACACCTATGTCAGACTCCTATTTATTGACACAGCTTCTTCCCTGCTGCTGTCAGACTTTTGAATGGACTTACCTTGCATTAAGTTGATCTTTCTCCACACCCTAGCTATGACTGTAACACTGCATTCTGCACTGTCTCATTTCCTTCTTTATGAACGGTATGCTTTATCTGTATAGCGCAAGAAACAATACTTTTCACTGTACGTTAATACATGTGACAATAATAAATCGAATCAAAGTCTTTCAGACCGTAGGAGGAAACCGGAGCAGCCAGAAGAAAACCCATGCAGACACGGGGAGAACGTGCAGACTCCGCACTAGCAGTGACCCAAGCCAGGAATTGAACCCAGATCCCTGTCACCGTGAGGTAGCAGTGCTAACCACTGTGCCACCATGCCACCAGATGCTGCTGAATAACTAACTTAATAATGGCATCGAAGGCAGGAAGAAATATTACAAGGTGAAGGTGACAAGGAAGGTCGTTTCAGAATGTGGAGGTGCTTAGCACCTGTGGGGGTGTCAGATTGTGATGGCTCAGAAAAGACAACATTGAAAAACCCACTGACCCAGACAAGAGTTCAAGGAGTCTACAAATGTAGGGTGGGATGAGAGCATAACAGGTTTTGAAAACTGCACGGATTTTAGGTTCCAGTGGCCATCAAGGATTGACATGATGGGTGAGCAGGATTGGATGGGGTTCTGGAAGTACTATGGTTCTCCAGTGCTATTAGAAATATCCTCACTGGAACGTCTAACCTTATCTATGGCTGGGAATCTCTGGTGCTGCTGCAGTGAATAGAGTTTTGGCTGAGCACCAAATCCTCCATTCTTGGTGGCTGTGTGGTAGGAATAAATGAGATTGGAGAACCAGCCCACTATTTTCACCCTACTTGGTGGTTGGCCATCTCTTCAGATTCAACAAGAAATGACATTGAGCAAAAGTGAAAGGGGCCTCATATTAATCTCAAAATTGACAATCCTTTAGGCAGGTTTTATCATAATATAGAAACATAGAAACATAGAAAACTACAGCACAAAACAGGCCCTTCGGCCCCACAAGCCCTCCATCCTATTAAGTCCCATGTACTCATCCAGGAGTCTCTTAAAAGACCCTATTGAGTTTGCCTCCACCACCACTGACGGCAGCCGATTCCACTCGCCCACCACCCTCTGTGTGAAAAACTTCCCCCGAACATTTCCCCTGTACCTACCCCCCAGCACCTTAAACCTGTGTCCTCTCATAGCAGCCATTTCCACCCTGGGAAAAAGCCTCTGAGAGTCCACCCGATCTATGCCTCTCAACATCTTATATACCTCTATTAGGTCTCCTCTCACCCTACATCTCTCCAAGGGGAAAAGACCGAGCTCCCTCAGCCTATCCTCATAAGGCATGCCACTCAATCCAAGCAACATCCTTGTAAATCTCCTCTGCACCCTTTCAATCTTTTCCACATCCTTCCTGTAATGAGATGACCAGAACTGAGCACAGTACTCCAAGGGGGTCTGACGAGGGTCTTATATAGCTGCATCATTATTCCCGGACTCCTAAACTCAATCCCTCGATTAATAAAGGCCAGCACACCATGTGCCTTCTTAACCACCGCCTCCACCTGCGGGGCCAATTTTAGAGTCCTATGGACCCGGACCCCAAGGTCCTTCTGATCCTCTACAGTACTAAGAGTCTTTCCCATTATATTGTATTCCTTCATCCCATTTGACCTGCCAAAATGGACCACTACGCATTTATCTGGGTTGAAGTCCGTCTGCCACTTCTCCGCCCAGTCTTGCATCCTATCTATGTCACTCTGTAACTTCTGACATCCCTCCAGACTATCCACAACCCCACCAACCTTCGTGTTGTCGGCAAACTTACCAACCCATCCCTCCGCTTCCTCATCCAGGTCATTTATGAAAATGACAAACAGCAAGGGTCCCAGAACAGATCCCTGGGGCACTCCACTGGTGACCGACCTCCATTTAGAAAAAGACCCATCTATACCCACTCTCTGCCTCCTTTGGGCAAGCACAGTAAGAAGTCTCACAACACCAGGTTAAGGTCCAACAGGTTTATTTGGTAGCAAATACCATAAGCTTTCGGAGCAATGCTCCTTCGTCAGATGGAGTGGTCTCTGTTCTCAAACAGGGCACAGACACAGAAACCAAATTACAGAATACTGATTAGAATGCAAATCTCTACAGCCAGCCAGGTCTTAAATGCACAGACAATGTGGGTGGAGGGAGCATTCAACACAGGTTAAAGAGATGTGTATTGTCTCCAGACAGTACAGCTTGTGAAATTGTGCAAGTCCAGGAGTCAAGCTGTGGGGGTTACTGATAATGTGACATAAATCCAACATCCCGGTTTAGACCGTCCTCATGTGTGCGAAACTTGGCTATCAGTTTCTGCTCAGTGACTCTGCGCTGTCGTGTGTCGTGAAGGCCGCCTTGGAGAACGCTTACCTGAAGATCCAAGGCTGAATGCCCGTGACTGCTGAAGTGCTCCCCTGGTGTCTTGCCTGGTGATTGTCGATCGGTGTTAAACATTGCTCCGAAAGCTTATGGTATTTGCTACCAAATAAACCTGTTGGACTTTAACCTGGTGTTGTGAGACTTCTTACTGTGTTTACCCCAGTCCAACGCCGGCATCTCCACATCATGACTACCATCCTTTGGGCAAGCCAGTTCTGGATCCACAGGGCAGCAGCCCCTTGGATCCCATGCCCTCTCACTTTTTCTAGAAGCCTTGCATGGGGGAACCTTATCGAACGCCTTGCTAAAATCCATATAAACCATAATATATGAGCAGTTTCTTTGCAAGAATAATTGTGAATGGGAATGGATAGTCGCATCAATTGTTTGAAATACTCCGCCTTATTCCCATGGTAATTTGGCATACATTATTGAATTGCACTTAAACAAAATAATTTCAAATCAAAGTAAAGATTAGTCCAAAGACTTGACTCTTTTAAAGTGCTGCATATCTATATTTTAATGCCAGCAGATTGGAGCAGCTGTAAAATGATAGGACTCCTTTCATGTCTATAATTTTCCACTGACTGAATGTGTTAACGTGGGGCAGAATTTCAGTATTTGGACACAGTTCTACCCCCTCTCCCGCCTAACCCCCCACCCTCCTACTCCCTTCCCCCCTCCCCTTGCCCCCTCCTCCCCCCGCTCCCCCCTCTCCCTTCTCCTGTCCCCTTCTCCCCCTTCCCCCACTCCCTCCCTGCTCCCCCCTCCATCCCTCTCCACCCCTTCGTCCGCCCCTCCCACTGTCGCTCCCTCCCCCTCCACCCCTCCCCCATCCCCCCTTTCCCTCCCTCCCTCCCCCTTTCCCTCCCACCCCCTCCCCTCCCCCTTCTCTCCCACTCCTCTCCCTCCCACCTCTCCCCCTCCCCCCCCACTTCACCCCCTCCCTCCCCCTCCCCCTCCCCCTCACCCCTTCCCCCTCTTCCCTCCCCTCCTCCCCCTCTCCGACTTCCCCTTCTCTCCCCCCACTCCGTCCTCCCACCCCCCCTCCCTCCGCCCATTGGTGGAAGGGTTGAAAATCAAATACAAATTTGAGGTGATTGGCAAAATAATCAAGGCAACGTGAAAACTTCCACGCAGCAAATTATCTGGAATGCATGCTTAAGAATGTGGTTGGGGCAAATTTACTTGTGGCTTTCAGAAATAAATCTCGGGAGGGAAAATATTTGCAAGGCTACAGGGAAATGCTGGGCAATGAGACTAGCTGAACTGCTTGTGTAGAGTGCTATCAGCCTCATGCTGGCGGAATAGTCCCCAACGCTGTAACATTCTAAGTGTTTTTGTGGTTCTATATTAAAGATTTTTGGAACTTTCCAAACAAGTATAGCACAGATGCAGTTTCCATTAGGAAAAATGGCATTATGCGCTGAATTTTGTCCTGATACATAACAATTTATAGTCTGGAGACTCGAATCATGTAGTAGATTTGTACAATGATGAGCAGAAATGTTTGCATATCATAGGAAAATCTCCATTAACTACCGTAATGATAGAAACTCTGGATAATAAATGGTTCTGACATGTAATTTTTAAAAATTCATTTATATGTGTGGGTGCTGCTGGCTAGGTCAGCATTTATTGCCCTATGGCCTTTGAGAAGGTGGTGGTGAGCTGTCTTCTTGAACTGCTGCATCACAGTTGAATTTGATTTGATTTGATTTATTATTGTCACATGTATACAATGAAAAGTATTGTTTCTTGCGCGCTATACAGACAAAGCATATTGTTCATAGAGAAGGAAAGGAGAGAGTGCAGAATGTCGTGTTACAGTCATAGCTAGGGTGTAGAGAAGGAACAACTTAATACAAGGTAGGTCCATTCAAAAGTCTGATGGCAGCAGGGAAGAAGCTGTTCTTGAGTCGGTTGGTATGTGACCTCAGACTTTGGTATCTTTTTCCCAATGAAAGAAGGTGGAAGAGCTGGCTGCTTTTTCGAGGCAATGGGAAGTGTGGACAGTGTAGAAAGATAGAAAAGAAAAGGGCTACTATAAGATTGGCAGACTCTGCGAGGGTTTTTTGTTTAATCAATTTAGATGTAGGATTCACTTTAAATCAATGGGGAGCAAGTTTGCTAGTAATTGTAATGAGGTGTTTTAAATACTTTGTAGTTTTAAAGGTACATGTAAAACCTTTAATTAGTCCATATATATAAATATATCTTCTATACATTTTTAGAAGTTAAACAAAGAAATTTAGATGCACAGTTACAGAGTGCCCCTTTAATACCAAACATATGTTAGATACATTCCTTTAAAGCACCCAACTGTTGGAATCACAAGGCCATAAAGGACACTTAATTGCTTCATCAGACACCTTATCAGAAACAACTGATACAAGAGTGAGTTTTAATGAAGCTGCCTTCACAGTTTCTAATCAAAACAGAATCAGAAAGATATTAATGTCTTAACTAACGAAAAGGTTATGGTCGGGGACTTAGTGGGAACTGACAAGAATTAATGGTAACATAATGATACCCCTTGAAACTTTAGGTAGTGATAAAAAGCTCAGTCATTGAATTGATAAGCAATATATATGTGTGTTTCATTATGTTGCCAATAAACAAAACTTATCAGAGCTAAAATTGGGAAATATCCTGAAGGCAAGATGAGTTAACCACATACATCCCTTAGAGATTCAGTTATCTTCACTGACAAGGCCATAAAATACTAATGACTTTTGTAGGCCCTCTTTATCAATTAAAGGATACGGGCGGCACAGTAGCACAGTGGTTAGCACTGCTGTTTCACAGCTCCAGGGACCTGGGTTCGATTCCTGGCTTGGGTCACTGTCTGTGTGGAGTTTGCACATTCTCCTCGTGTCTGCGTGGGTTTCCTCCGGGTGCTCCGGTTTCCTCCCACCGTCCAAAGATGTGCAGGTTATGTTGATTGGCCATGCTAAAATTGCCCCTTCGAGTCCTGAGATGTCTAGGTTAGAGGGATTAGTGGGTGGGATATGGGGATAGGGCCTGGGTGGGATTGTGGTCGGTGCAGACTCGATGGGCCGAAGGGCCTCTTTCTGCACTATAAGGTATCTATCTATCCATGTGAGACTGTTTTAGTGAAAATGCTTTGTGAGGCTGCTATCAAAAATATAGACATGATGTCTGACTAAGAGACTAGAGACTATTCTTAGGGATGATATATTGGGGTATCCCACGGGGTATCATGATCTCATAGTTCAGGATGGTTCAGTATTTTTTCTATTGGATCGATACATAAAGTATGTCATTTGTAACATTTTTGATTGGATTGTACCCAACTGACTGAGCTGCAGAATTGTATAAACCAGGATGATTTTCTTTGCCCGTTGGAATGGTATCTCAACTCATTGTGTCAAGAACCAAACCCCTTGCTAGCAACTAAAATAAAGACAATCTGTCGGTTAAGTATCTTGTGTGAATGTGTGATTGTGTTAAAGACAAACTCGGAAGTCGCGATTTCGACAACAGTGTCAATGGATGGGAGGTTGGTTTGCGTGATAAACTGGGCTTCATTCACAACACTTTGTAGTTTCTTGTGGTCTTGGGCAGAGCAGGAGCCATACCAAGCCGTGATACAACTGGAAAAAATGCTTTCGATGGTGCATCTATAAAAGTTGGTGAGAGTCATAGCTGACATGCCATATTCCCTTTGTCTTCTGAGAAAGGAGAGGCATTGGTGGGCCTCGACTCAACTGACATTCACGTACAATAGGTATTCTTGCAGCATCCATTAGTGATCAGCACTAGATGTTGATTGAGTTTGTTTTTCCTACCCTGAATTATTTAATGAATAACAGTTCATTCCTAGGTTGGCTAACTGTGGAAATATTAAGGATTGAATTTTGGTTATTCCTCTTCTGTTGGACTGAGAATCTTGCCACCCGCTGACTTGTTCCGTTAGTAATTGATAGATTTTGATTTTACAGATACAAATGGCAGAACTATATATGTCAGTTAACTCAGATACCAGTGGTATCAGTCACCTTTTTTTTAACACCTTAAGACAATGTGAGTTGCAGAAGTGGGACCAGGAGAATTGAAGTAGTAATAACTGAGTGGCATCAGTTCAATTGGAAGCTCATGAATAGTTTCAGAGAGGTGACAATTAAAAGGGAAAGAAAAACACAGAGAGAGAGTTATGTCTGAAGGAATGATTGATTTCTCAATGGAAAGTCTTTCAGCAGTGGGTTGAATAATAAAGAGTATTAAAATAATCATAGAATCCAAAGTGCAGAAGGAGGCCCATCGAGTCTGCACCGACCACAATCCCACCCAGGCCCTATCCCCAAAACCATGAATTTACCCTAGCTAGTTCCCCTGACACTAAGGGGCAATTTTTAGCATGGCCAATCCACCTAACCGCACATCTTTGGACTGTGGGAGGAAACCGGAGCACCCGGAGGAAACCCACGCAGGGGAGAATGTGCAAACTCCACACAGACAGAGACCAAGCTGGGAATCGAACCCGGGTCCCTGGCGCTGTGAGGCAGCAGTGCTAACCACTCTGCCACTGCCCACATGGCACGGTGGCATTCACCTGTAGCTAACCATGGATAACACATTTTAGTCCCTTTAAAATATTTACTGTGAGAAGCAATGGGATTGATTTGAACTTTCCTCTCCTGTTGGGGTAGGGCATGTGAGAAATTAAATATGAGCAGGGCATTTACCTGCTTGGAACTGAGCCTTTTCCACTGTTTCCAACATGACCCTACAGATCTCAGTAGAAGGATGATGCAAATTCCAGCAATTAGGGACCTGTTATGTTAATAGGAGCAGTGGGTATTTTAACCACACTTTGATTGAGGAAGCAAACGAGGATTACCCATCAAGTTGATGGGAAGAAAGGCCCTCCAGTTAAGCCAAAATAATATCCTTTCTGAAGCCAGCAGGAACAGTGGATCCTGCTCCAGACAAGCAAAATTGTGGCCTCCCCTGCCTTGGACTGCACCATCTTTCCTCCTGCATGACCCTTTTTAAACGCGCATGTGGAATTAATGTAATCCTGAATCCTAACAGCCTCTAATGGATGGGAAATCAATCGTTTGAGTGGCTTTGCATTGGAAACTTGCTTTGAATTAATTTCCACCTGAAGACCTCCTCCTAGATAAATAGAGTAGCCCTTGGGAGGTTAATCTTTTTATACTTTTTTAATATTTTGTGTTTGTTATGAATTCCTTTTTGTTCCTGATCGATGAAAGGTTAATTTTATCATAGAATCATAAAATCCCTACAGTGCAGTACAGTGCAGAAGGAGGCCATTCAGCCCATCGGGCCTGCACTGATAACAGTCCCACCCAGGCCCTGTCCCCATAATCCCACATATTTACCCTGCTAGTTCCCCTGACATTAAACTTTGTTTGCATAGCGCGCAATAAACAACACTTTTCACTATATACTAATACATGTGACAATATTAAATCAAATCAAATCAGAATTTAGCATGGCCAATCAACTTTACCTCCACATCTTTGGAGGATATCGGAGCACCTGGAGGAAACCCACATGGCACGGTGGCATTATTCCATACATGTGGTTCTAATTATGTGTTAAGGATATGATGTTGGCTCGTGATTTCTGATCTGAATTGACAATTAATGTAAGCATAGATAGACAGATAGCGACCATTTCACAATAACGCAGGAAGAGCCCCTGGCTACAAGGGATAAAAAGAATGAATTTGGAGAAGCTGATGTACAGGTTTGAAGATGATTATGGGGAAAGACAAGAGAGAGGAAAGACATCAGAAGTTGTCTGCAGCCACTAGATGGGAAGGAAGAACCATTTGAACTGGGATGCATTGATTAGTTAAGTATAAGTTTTGTTGCTTAATAAATTATCCTAATACCACTGCAGCAAGTGTCTCCTTGTCCACAATTTATTGCTTGCTCTCTGAACCTCTTACAGACCCAAAAGCCTTCATGACGCTGAAGTTGCTGAAAATATAATGGTGAGTTTATAGCATTTGCCATTATTAGTGCATTTAACACAACAATTTGTGGGAAGGAACAGGCATGGTGTGACTTCCAATTCACCACAAATGATTGGACAATTTCTGCCGCTCCACTTTTAACCTCACAAAAACCAAATAAATTCACCTTCTTACCATGAGACCCCCTTCCCACCTTTGAAAGTTATGAAATTGCCAGATTTGCAGCATCACTATGAATGAATGTTGTTGCAGCCATTAGGGCTTTTATAATTCACAACATATAGACAATATTAATGATATGATTTATGGCTCTGACGTGTCATACAATCTTGCAGATTTGAATGAGAACAATAAAACTGTGAAATCCTATTCACACAAGTAGCAAATGATTTCGAGAAGTTTTAAAATGTTTCATTCTTTTTCTTCATTTTCCTTTAAGATCTATTGCTTTCCTTGCTCTTAATTCAATCCTTCTCTCTGTCTCTCTCTCCCTGTCTAATTTGACTAATTCAGACCAGAACCACCTTTGTTGTTGGCTCTGTTTCTTTCTCTGTCCTTAAGTGTCATTAAACAAAAGATACCCTTAAGTGTTATTAGTTAAGGAGGTGACCGTTGCACTCGATATTGAGGTGCACCCTCCATCTCGCCATGCCATTAGCAATTTGTTTTACTACCAATTTGCAACCCAAAACAAAGACATTGAGGGGGAAAATAAATCCAATTTACGATGAGATGCTCCATTCAACAAATTCTGTGCCATCATAATGAGAAGACCCCGAGGTGAATAAAGGTTTAATTGGTGCTTCTAAATGAAGTGGCTGTTTGCCAAGTGCTCCTAAGTGTATGGCTCCAGACAGGAGGAACGGATATGTATTAAGTGACTTCTTTGCTTTCTTTTATATAAATTTAATAGACTTACAGCTAATAGCATTGCGTTTTTGATGTGAAGTAACAGGAGGTCAAAAGTTGCGTGGTTTGGACCAGTGGTGAGATAACATGTTACAAGAACAAAGCTGCAAATTCAGGCTGCTCTCGAGCAACAGGGGAGGGACAAGAGCAAAGGTTGGAATGAAGAAAGCAAGTGCAACAGAAGCGCAATGGAAATCAAAATGGTCAAATGTAAAGAAAAATTGAAAGAAGATAGATGTGGATTGGTATTCTTATAGAATCATAGGTTCCCAACAGTGCAGAAGAGGACATTCAGCTCATTGAGTCTGCACCGACTGTCTGACAGAGCATCTTACTCTGGCCCTCTCCCCTGCCCTATCCCCGTAACACCATACCTTTCCCATGGCTAATCCATCCAACCTAAAGGGCAATTTAGCATGGCCAATCCACCTAACTTGCACATCATAGAAATCATAGAAACCCTACTGTGCAGAAGGAGGCCATTCGGCCCATCGAGTCTGCACTGACCACAATCCCACCCAGGCCCTACCCCCACATATTTACCCGCTAATCCCTCTAACCTACGCATCCCAGGACTCTATGGGGCAATTTTTAACCTGGCCAATCAACCTAACCCACACATCTTTGGACTGTGGGAGGAAACCGGAGCACCCGGAGTAAACCCACGCAGACATGAGGAGAATGTGCAAACTCCACACAGACAGTGACTCGAGCTGAGAATCGAACTGGGACCCTGGAGCTGTGAAGCAGCAGTGCTAACCACTGTGCTACCGTGCCGCCCTGCCTGATGAACTATCCCCATTCACAACTCCATTTTCCTTTTCTCCTCCCCCTTGAATGGTTCATAGAAAACATCTTTGGACTGTTGGAGGAAACCGGAGCACCCAGAGGAAACCCACACAGACGCGGGGAGAGTGTGCAAACTCCGTGCAGACAGTCATCTCAGGCCATATAAACCGAGTCCCTGGAGCTGTGAGGCAGCAGTGCTAACTGCTGTGCCACCATGCCCCTGGAAAAAATAAATAGTCCTTTCTGGAAGAAAGAATTATATATGATGCATTTTCTTCAAAAGGTTTATGAGGGTTAAGAAAAAACTTTTTCATATTGATGTATAAACTGTTAAGTATGCATAAGACGTTTATTTCCTTCTATTGCTGCCACTTTCCTTCTTATTAATTCCCAATGACTAATTCTGACAGACAGAACCATATTTTTCCCATCTCTACAATGTTGCTGACCTCGAAAACTAGCTCTGCCATTAAACTACTTCAATGCTTTGATAAAGGCAAAATATTGCAGATGCTGGAATCTGAAACAAAAACAGAAAATATTGGAAAATCTCAATAGGTCTGACAGTATCTGTGAAGAGAGAATAGATACTTGCTTGGCTGGCCACCCAGCTTCCACCATCCAAAACTATAGAAACATAGAAAACCTACAGCACAAAACAGGCCTTTTGGCCCCACAAGTTGTGCCGAACATATCACTACCTTCTAGGCCTACACCTTCCATCCTATTAAGTCCCATGTACTCATCCAGGAGTCTCTTAAAAGACCCTATTGAGTTTGCCTCCACCACCACTGACGGCAGCCGATTCCACTTGCCCACCACCCTCTGTGTGAAAAACTTCCCCCTAACATTTCCCCTGTACCTACCCCCCAGCACCTTAAACCTGTGTCCTCTCGTAGCAGCCATTTCCACCCTGGGAAAAAGCCTCTGAGAGTCCACCCGATCTATGCCTCTCAACATCTTATATACCTCTATTAGGTCTCCTCTCATCCTACGTCTCTCCAAGGAGACAAGACCGAGCTCCCTCAGCCTATCCTCATAAGGCATGCCACTCAATCCAGGCAACATCCTTGTAAATCGCCTTTGCACTCTTTCAATCTTTTCCACATCCTTCCTGTAATGAGGTGACCAGAACTGAGCACAGTATTCCAAGTGGGGTCTGACGAGGGTCTTATATAGCTGCATCATTATTCCCGGACTCCTAAACTCAATCCCTCGATTGATAAAGGCCAGCACACCATGTGCCTTCTTAACCACCGCCTCCACCTGCGGGGCCGATTTTAGAGTCCTATGGACCCAGACCCCACGGTCCTTCTGATCCTCTACAGTACTAAGAGTCTTTCCGTTTATATGGTACTCCTTCATCCCATTTGACCTGCCAAAATGGACCACTACGCATTTATCTGGGTTGAAGTCCATCTGCCACTTCTCCGCCCAGTCTTGCATCCTATCTATGTCACTCTGTAACTTCTGACATCCCTCCAGACTATCCACAACCCCACCAACCTTCGTGTCGTCGGCAAACTTACCAACCCACTTCGTCATCCAGGTCATTTATGAAAATGACAAACAGCAAGGGTCCCAGAACAGATCCCTGGGGCACACCACTGGTGACCGACCTCCATTTAGAAAAAGACCCATCTGTACACACTCTCTGCCTCCTTTGGGCAAGCCAGTTCTGGATCCACAGGGCAGCAGCACCTTGGATCCCATGCCCTCTCACTTTTTCTAGAAGCCTTGCATGGGGGACCTTATTGAACGCCTTGCTAAAATCCATATAAACCACATCTACCGCTTTCCCTTCGTCAATGTGCTTAGTCACATTTTCAAAGAACTCCACCAGGCTCGTAAGGCACGATCTGCCTTTGACAAAACCATGCTGAGTATTCTTGAGCATACTAAACCTCTCTAAATGCTCATAAATCTTGTCCCTCAGGATCTTCTCCATCAGCTTACCAACCACTGAGGTTAGACTCACCGGTCGGTAATTTCCTGGGCTATCCCTATTCCCCTTCTTGAAAATGGGAACCACATCCGCAATCTCCAATCCTCCGGCACCTCTCCCATCTCCATCGACGACGCAAAGATCATCGCCAGAGGCTCTGCAATCTCTTCCCTCGTCTCCCACAGTAACCTGGGGTACACCCCATCCGGACTCGGCGACTTATCTATCTTGATGCCATTCAAAGATTCCAGCACAACCTCTTTCTTAAAGTCCACATACTCAATCTTTTCAGTCCACCGCAAGCCCGCAGTACATCCACCCAGGTCCTTCTCCTCTGTGAAAACCGAGGCAAAATACTCATTAAGCAGCTCTGCCATTTCTACTGGTTCTGTACAGATTTTCCCACCTTCACCTTTTATAGGCCCTATTCCTTCACGTCTCATCCTTTTACTCTTCACATATTTATCGAACGCCTTAGGGTTTTCCTTAATCCTACCTGCCAAGGCCTTCTCGTGACCCCTTCTGGTTCTCCTAATTTCCTTCTTTCGTCCCTTCCTACAAGCCATATGCTCATCTAGATCCCTATCTTCGCCAAGCTCTCTGAACCTTTTGTACGCTTTCCTTTTCTTCTTGACTCGGTCCCGCACAGCTTTCGTGCACCACGGTTCCTTTAACCTACCAACTCCTCCCTGTCTGCTCGGAACGTTGTCCTGTAGAACTCTAGACAGACATTCCTTGAAAAACTGCCACCTCTCTTCAGTACATTTCCCCGAGAATACCTCCTTCCAATTTACTCCTCTAATTTGCTGCCTTATGTCTTCATATTTCCCCTCACTCCATATAAACGCTTTCCTAGCTTGCCTGATCCTCCCTTACCCTATTCACACCAAATCCTCCTGTTCATCTCTGGTAGTTGTTCTTAAAACTGCCTCCGTCTCACTCCTTCAAGTTAATTCCCGAAGCCCTTCCAACTCCCCCATCTCCTTTGACTCTGCTTGTATGGGAGGGAACTAATTGTACAGCTCTTTCAAAAAACTAACAGGCACACAAGTGCTGTACGATTGCATGAAAACTCACCTTTGACCAAGCATTTGGCTTCCCCTCCTCAGCTCTTTGGCTAAGTGTGCATTTTTATTTTCAGACTTCTGTAAAGCACCTGGGGCTTTCTTTCATGCTAAAGACACTATGGACAGGATTTTATGGCCTCACTCATCCTGAAACCATAAAATCCCACCTGAGGTCGACGGACTTTTCCATTTTCCACCCCTCGTCCACTCCAATTCCCGTGGCAGGCGGGATGGTAAAATTTGGCCTACATAAATGTAAGTTGTTGAATAGCTTGAATATTTACTGGTTTAACCAGCTTGAGCCATCAAGAAGGCCAAAATATGAATATGTATGTTTGAGCTGCAAGTTTATTATTGACTTACAGTTTAATAAAATGAAGTGTGCACTTTATCATGCTCCACAGTGAATATAAAATTAATATTTATGCACGCAATGAGCATATTTCAACCATCAGATCGGAATTCTAACTGGTTATTGATGGCAGTTAGTTGAGACGAAAGAGGCTCTGGTGATGCTATGATTTCATTGATCTCAGAATGCTTTAGATAAATTTATGGAACAAGATCATGGTGTATTCTGATAATTGTGATGTTTCAAAATCAGTACTTTTGGTGATTTGTATTGCCTTCTGATCCTTTAGGATCTTGTTCTAGATAAATTTTCTGGACAAGGAGCTTTTTCTAGCACAGTAGTGTGAGAGCTTGTCCGAATCAGAGTCGGACTTCCATCTCGCAATGAGTCATAGAATCATACAGCACAAAAAAAGCCCTTCGGCCCATCGAATCTGCGCCAACAATAGCTACCACGAAAGTCACACTAATCGGGGAGACGAGGGCCTAAGGATATTATCGCTAGACTATTAACCCAGAAACTCAACTAATGATCTGGGGACCTGGCAGATGGTGGAATTTGAATTCAATAAAATAAATCTGGAATTAAGAATCTACTGATGACCATGAATTGATCAATTGTGAATTGTTGTAAAAACCCATCTGATTCACTAATGTCCCTTAGGGAAGGAAATCTGCCATCCTTACCTGGTCTGGCCTACATGTGACTCCAGAGCCACAGCAATGTGGTTGACTCCCAACTGCCCTCAGACAACTAGGGATGGGCAATAAATGCTGGCCAGCCAGCAACGCCCATGTCCTACGAATGAATTTTTAAAAATCCCAGGTTTGAGGTTTGAAACTTGCTCGTTGTTTTTTCTCCCCCACTTAGCAAAGCATATCCATTTGGAGGTATTGCGCTGAAAATATTTACTGTGACTGTTGATGCCTTGTCCTTAAGAACATAAGAACATAAGAAATAGGAGCAGGAGTAGGCCATCTAGCCCCTCGGGCCTGCCCCGCCATTCAATAAGATCATGGCTGATCTGACGTGGATCAGTACTGACGTGGATCAGTACATTGTCCTTAATGTGTAACTTTCTATCAGGCTTTAACAAATATACCGTTTTGGATACTGTTGGGGGGGATGGCCTATCAGGGGATGACAGCAGCAGCAGCCAGAGCAGTGGTGCCACGGCTGGCTCTGTTGTTAGGCAGGGAGGGACAAAGAGCTCTAGAGCAATAGTTATAGGGGACTCTATAGTGTCCTATAGTGTCCTATAGCAGATAGGTGCTTCTGTGGACATGAAAGAGACTCCAGGATGGTATGTTGCCACCCTGGTGCCAGGGTGCAGAATGTCTCTGAACGGGCAGAGAGCATTCTGAAGGGAGAGGGTGAACAGCCGGAGGTCGTGGTACATATTGGTACTAACGACATAGGCAGAAAGAGTGATGAGGTCCTGCAGTAGCAGTTTCGGGAGTTAAAAAGCAGGACATCTAGGGTTATAATCTAAGGATTACTCCCTGTGCCATGTGCCAGTGAGGCAAGGAATAGGAAGATAGTGCAGCTCAACACGTGGCTAAACAGCTGGTGTAGGAGGGAGGGTTTCAGATATCTGGACCATTGGGGCCTTTTCAGGGGCAGGTGGGACCTGTACAAGAAGGACGGGTTGCATCTAAACTGGAAAGGCATAAATATTCTGGCCGGGAGGTTTGCTCGTGTCACACAGGAAGATTTAAACTAGTTTGGCAGGGGGGTGGGAACCAAAGCAAAGGCGAATTAACTGAAGGGGAACCAGAGAGTAGGGCCAGTAAGACTCAGAGAAGGAGCAGGCAGGATGTAGTTGCTAATCGAAGAGAGTTTGGTGGACTGAAGTGCATTTGTTTCAATGCAAGAAGTGTAGCAGGTAAGGCAGATGAACTTAGAGCTTGGATTACTTGGAACTATGATGTTGTTGCTATTACAGAGACTTGGTTAAGGGAAGGACAGGATTGGCAGCTTAACATTCCAGGATACAGATGTTTCAGGCAGGAGAGAGGGGGGATGTAAAAGGGGTGGGGGGAGTTGCACTACTGGTTAAGGAGAATATCACAGCTGTACTGCGGAAGGACACCTCGGAGTGTCCATACAGCAAGGCAATATGGGTAGAGCTCAGGAATAGGAAGGGTGTAGTCACAATGTTGGGAGTTTACTATAGGCCACCCAACAGCCAGCGGGAGATAGAATCATAGAATCATAGAAACCCTACAGTGCAGAAGGAGGCCATTCGGCCCATCGAGTCTGCACCGACCACAATCCCACCCAGGCCCTACCCCCACATATTTACCCGCTAATCCCTCTAACCTACGCAATTTAGGATTCTAAGAGGCAATTTTTAATCTGGCCAATCAACCTAACCCGCACATCTTTGGACTGTGGGAGGAAACCGGAGCACCCGGAGGAAACCCACGCAGACATGAGGAGAATGTGCAAACTCCACACAGACAGTGACCCGAGCCGGGAATCGAACCCGGGACCCTGGAGCTGTGAAGCAGCAGTGCTAACCACTGCACTATCGTGCTGCCCTTTGCAAAGAAGTACAAGTACAAGAGGAACAGATATGTAGGCAGATTTTGGCAAGGTGTAAAAGTAACAGGGTTGTTGTGGTGGAAGATTTTAATTTCCCCTATATTTACTGGGACTCACTTAGCACTAGCGGTGTGGATGGGGCAGAGTTTGTAAGGAGCATCCAGGAGGGCTTCTTGAAACAGTATGTAGATAGTCCAACTAGGGAAGGGGCCATACTGGACCTGGTATTGGGGAATGAGCCCAGCCAGGTGGTCGATGTTTCAGTAGGGGAGCAGCTCGGGAACAGTGACCACAATTCAGTAAGCTTTAAGGTACTGATGGATAAGGAAAAGTGCAGTCCTCAAGTTAAGATGCTAAACTGGGGGAAGGCTAATTACAACAATATTGGGCAGGAACTGAAGAATGTAGATTGGGGGCAGATGTTCAAGGGCAAATCAACATCTGGCATGTGGAAGGCTTTCAAGTGTAAGTTGATAGGGATTCAGGAGCGGCACATTCCTATAAGGATGAAGGATAAGTATGGCAAGTTTTGGCAACCTTGGATAATGAAAGATATTGTGAGCCTAGTCAAAGAGAAAAAGGAAGCATTTGTTGAAGGGACACACAAAGCTAATGTGGAATACAAGGAAAGTGGAAAGAAAGTTAAGCAAGGAGTAAAGAGGGCTAAAAGGGGTCATGAAAAATCATTGGCCAGCAGGATTAAGGAAAATCCCAAGACTTTTTATACATATATAAAGAGAAAGAGGGTAGCCAGGGAGAGGGTTGGCCCACTCAAGGACAGGGGAGAGAATCTATGCATGGAGCCAAAGGAAATGGGAGAGGTATTAAATGAATACTTTGTGTCAGTATTCAAAGAGAAGGACTTGGTGGATGATGAATCTGGGAAAGGGTGTGTAGATAGTTTGAGTCATGTTGAGATCAAAAAGGAGGAGCTATTGGGGTTCTTGAGAAACATTAAGGTGGACAAGTCCTCAGGGCCTGATGGGATATACCCCAAAATACTGAGAGAGGCAAGGGAGGAAATTGCTGGGGCCTTGAGAGAAATCTTTGTATCCTCACTGGCTACAAAGGAGGTCCCAGAGGATTGGAGAGTAGCCAATGTTGTTCCTTTGTTTAACAAGGTAGCAAGAATAATCCAGGTAATTACAGGCCGGTGAGCCTTACATCAGTGGTAGGGAAATTATTGGAGAGGATTCTTTGAGACAGGATTTACTCCCACTTGGAAATACGTGGACGTATGTAGCGGGCTCCCTCTTTTTAACTCCACTCGCGGGCTTATTTTAGGTTTGGTTCTCTGTTACCCAAACCCCACCAATGCCCGAGTGATTCTCTCTCTCGCCGATGGAACAACGGCCACCTTGTGCCTACTTCACTAGAGTAGCGCCCCAAGAGAGAGAAAAGGAAACTGCTGCCTATCCACTACCTGGCAGCCTTTCCTGAGTGGGTGGGTTCGAATCGCCCAGAGTACCCTCGGTTCTCGACTCCGGAATTATGGTGAGGGATATTAAAATGTGACCCGACCAGAGATAGCTGATGAGAAAATGAAAGAGCAAGATGGGCTCCAATCGAGTTCAAATCATATATCTTTTATTAAACACCAAAATGAAACCTCATCAACACCAGAAAACAACATATAGGTATCTTATACTCTATAACTATGACTATGGGAACAAAACTAAACTGGCACAATGTAAATTCTAACTTTAAACAGTGTTAGCAATATCTTATACTATGAAAGGTTCATGCACCCACCATTCCCACAAAAGCCTCCACTGCTATGTTACCCTCGGGAACTTCACAAATTACTAGGAAATACTCAGTTGAGCTGACCTTGACCTCCTGGGTTGGCTGTGTGCTGGAAAACTGCTGTCTGCAACGCAGTTCAGGAGGGTGAGAGAGTTGCCATGTGGTTCCGAAGAGAAAGAGAGAGAATGGCTGCGAAGCCACACTTTTTAAAGTTCAGATTTCAAAAGTCCCGTGAGCTCCGGCCCCACCGGCAATTGCAAGAACAATGGTCCTGGATCACTATCAGCCTCAGTGATAGCACAGTCTATTGAAATCACAAACGGCTGAGACTGCCTTGTCCAGTATGAATGGCCCATCGATGTTCCTAATCACTTTACTGGGGCTTACAGATTACTTTCCCATCATGGAGATGGGTTTCTCCTTACTGCTGGATAGCCCCATTATCGTATCTATTGTATCTTATCCAGGTACATTGTGGTTGGTATCGGTCTTCCAATCTCGATCCGGGTCTGGTCTGGTGGCGTCACCTGCTCCCTTTGTGATTCAGTTAATCTAATCAGCAGCCTGTCTGGACCCTGGCCGTTTGTGAGTTCGACTGGAGGCACCCTTTCTGCACACAGGCAGGGCTGAGCGTGCTGGGAGAAAACAGCCAGTTTCTGCAGCCAAACGTGGCCACCTCTACCAGTTAAATGGCCAATGTGCGTTTTACAGTCCTTATATGCGTTGGTGTTGCCCGAAAAACTTACACGTACTAGCAAGAGGCAACGTGGTTTTGTGAAGTGGAGGTCATGTCTCATGAACTTGATCGAGTTTTTCGAGGAAGTGACAAAGATGATTGATGAGAGTCGGGCAGTGCATGTTGTCTACATGGACTTCAGTAAAGCCTTTGACAAGAGGTGCAGAGGTTGAAGTCGCATGGCATCAGATGTGAGCTGGCAAGGTGGATACAGAACTGGCTCAGTCATAGAAGACAGAGGGTAGCAGTGGAAGGGTGCGTTTCTGAATGGAGGGCTGTGACAAGTGGTGTTCTTCAAGGATCAGTGCTGGGACCTTTGCTGTTCATAATATATATAAATGATTTGGAAGAAAATGTAATTGGTTTGATTAGTAAGTTTGCGGATGACACATAGGTTGGTGGATTTGTGGATAGCGATGAGGACCATCAGAGGATACAGCAGGATATCGATCGGTTGGAGACTTGGGCGGAGAGATGACAGATGGAGTTTAATCTGGACAAATGTGAGGTAATGCATTTTGGAAGATTTAATAAAGATAGGAAATATGCAGTAAATGGCAGAGCCCTTAAGAGTATTGATAGGCAAAGGGATCTGGGTGTACAGGTACACAGGTCACTGAAAGTGGCAATGCAGGTGGAGAAGATAGTCAAGGTGGTATATGGCATGCTTGCCTTCATCGGCTGGGGCATTGTGTTTAAAAATTGGCAAGTCATGTTGCAGCTTTATAGAACCTTAGTGAGGCCGCACTTGGAATATAGTGTTCAATTCTGGTCGCCACACTACCAGAAGGATGTGGAGGCTTTGGAGAGGGTACAGCAAAGATTTACCAGGATGTTGCCTGGCATGGAGAGCATTAGCTATGAGGAGAGGTTGGAGAAACTTGGTTTTTCCTCACTGGAACGACAGAGGTTGAGGGGCGACCTGATAGAAGTCTACAGGATTATGAGAGGCATGGACAAAGTGGATAGTCAGAAGCTTTTTCCCAGGGTGGAAGAGTCAATTACTAGGAGGCATAGGTTAAAGGTGTGAGGGGTAAGGTTTAAAGGCGATGTACGAGGCATATTTTTTACACAGAAGGTGGTGGGTGCCTGGAACTCGCTGCCGGGGGAGGTAGTGGAAGCAGATACAATAGTGAGTTTTAAGGGGCGTCTGGACAAATAGGATGGGAATAGAGGGATATGGTCCCCGGAAAGATAGGGGGTTTAGTTCAGTCGGGCAGCACTGTCGGCGCAGGCTTGGAGGGCCGAAGGGCCTGTTCCAGTGTTGTAATTTTCTTTCTTCTTTGTTCTTTGCTTTTAGCTCGTGCTTGTCCCTTGTACCTTGCTCCTGAAGCCACAAAGGGCTCTGCTTAGCTTCCTTTCGGAAAGGTTAGTGCATTGGGATGCTTGTTCAGTGGTTTGAAATCAATTATAATCTGATACTCTTGATGGGCTGCAGCAATGTGTGAGCCATGTCAGCTTCAGCTGTGCACCACAGGCTTGTGTTTTTGTTTTGTTTTGTAGAGATTGACAATCAGTGTTGTAGTGTAGATAACACAACAATATACGGTAATATAGATATAAAGTGGCCCCTCAGCCTCTTGTTTATTTGGAGTTTTGGATAGCTTGAGATATTAATTAATTTAGACAGTCATTCCTCAGAGCAATTATTCTCCAAGTCCTCTAGAATTTGATTAATTTTATAATAGATTCGCTCCATGAATTAGACATCTTTGTAGCATTTGATTAAAATATTCCATTCAAAACTGACCTGAGGATTCTGATAATTTGCTGCAAGTCGACCATAGCTTTCATCTAAAATCTTCCTGAGAGAAAACTCAAGGAAGCATCTTCACAAGATTGTGACTGCAGAATTGAAAGAAATAGCGGCATCATTAATGGTTATGGTTATACCACAGATTCACTGAAAATGTTATCTTTGAGGTTGTGCAACTGTATCATGTTTGGGCAGGCTATATGTTCGAAAAGATTTTCCAGCCATATTTGTAATAAAGCAGATTCCTGAAGATGGTTGCAGATCATGAGCTAAAGTGGGGTCTCGTGTCTGAAGAATTTGGGTCATTTAACTGAATTGTAAATTTTTTTTTAATTCATTCGTGGGTGTCGCTGGCTGGCCAGTATTTATTGTCCATCCCGAGTTGCCTTTGTTCAGAGTTAACCACATTACTGTGGCTCTGGAGTCACATGTAGGCCAAATCAGGTAAAGATGGCAGATTTCCTTTCCTAAAGGACATTAGTGAACCAGATGGGTTTTTCTGACATTCGAGAATGGGTTTCATAATTATCAGTAGATTCTTAATTCCAAATTTTTTTTTATTGAATTCAAATTCCACTCTGCTATGGCGGGATTCCCTTTTTAAACAATGGAAATATGTTTGCATTTCTCCAGTCCTCCATTACCTCCACTGTATCCAGTGAGGATTGGAAAATCATCCTCAGAGCATCTGCTATCTCCTCCCTGACCTCCTTTAGCAGCCTTGGAAACAGTCCATCTGGCCTTGGCGACTTATCAACTTTCAAGGATTCCAACCCTCCAAACTCTCTGTTTGATTATCCCATCCAATATCTCACAGTGTTCCTCTGGACTACTAAATCTGCATCATCCCCTTCCTTTGTAAACGCTGAGACAAAAATTCATTTAAAACCCTTCCAACAGCCCATGCAAGTACCCACAAGTTCCCTCTTCATCTCTGATAGGTCCCACTTTTTCCTTAACTAAGCTTTTACCATTAATATATTCGTAAAACATTTTTTGGGAGGTTTTCTTTTAACTTTACTTGCTGATCTTTTTTCATGTCTTCTCTTTGATTTCCTTATTTCCTTTTTTACTTCATCCCTGCACTGCCTATATTCATCTGGGCTATTTGCAGTGCTTTACCTACCTTATCTGCTTGACCTATTCTTTGTGTTGATCGTACGATTTCTTTTTCTGTTTGACCTTCCCCTCTAGACAAATGGGGGTTGGGGGGGGGGGGGGGGGGTGTCTAGATTTGAAAGTTCCACTCTTATCTTTGGAGGGGAAATGTCTATTTTGTACATTTGTTCTTACACCTCCCTTTCACTATTTGGGGGGTCTGTAGTATATTCCCAGTGGTGTGACTGCCTCTTTTTTATTTCTGAGCTCAATCCATAAAGCCTCATTTGTTGGCTTGTTTTGAATATCATCCCTTCTCACAACTGGAATTGATTTTTTAAACAGTAGTGCTATTCCCCTTTCTTTTTTATCTCCCACGCTATCATGTCTGAAGACTGTATACTAGGGATATTGAGCTGCCAATTTTGTCCCACCTTTAGCCAGGTTTCCGTTATCGCAATGACATCCTGCTGCCATGTGTCTACCTGTGCCCTTCGCTCATCTACCTTGTTTGTAATACTCCTCGGACTGAAGTATAAACAGTTTAACCCCATCAATTTCCCTTGCTGGACACTTTTTAAACTTTGCTTCTCCTGTAATTCCGAGTCTATCACTATGTCTTCTATATCACAAGCTAATGTTCTACCTCCATTTTCCTGATCTGAATCTGACCTATCTGATGCTACTCCTGAGATCCCACACCCTGCCACACTAATTTAAATACTCCCCAACAGAACTAGCAAAAGCTCCTGCAAGGACATTGGTCTCATCTCTGCCTGGGTTTGTACATGTTCCACATGCCCCCCTAGAATCTGCCCCAGTGCCGTAAGAATCTGAATGCCTCATGGCTACACTATCTCTTCAGCCATGTGTTCATTTAGTCTATCCTGTTATGCCTGCTCTCACTAGCATGTGGAACTGGGAGTAATCCTGTGATTATTCCGTCTTGAGGTCCTGCATTTTAATTTATCTCCTAACTTCCTGTATTCAGCTTGCAGATACTCATCCCTTAGTTTACCTATGTCGCTGGTACCAATGTATACCACGACCACTGGCTGATCACCTTCTCTCCCCAAAATGTCCTGCAGCTGCTCCGTGGCATCCTGGACTCTGGAACCAGGGAGGCAACATGATTCATGTTTGCAGCCACAGAAGCGGCCCCCAGCTATTGACTCCCCTATAATTATCACGCTGCCATTTGTTTTCCTCCTGCCCTTCTGAGCAGAGAGCCACCCATGGTGCCATGAACTTGGTGGCTGCTGCTTTCCTCTGAGAGACTCTTTCCCACATCCACTCCCAACACTATCCAAAGTGGCATATTAATTTGAGAGGGGGATGAGCACAGGGGATTCCTGCACTACCTTCTTGAGTCTTTTACTGTTCCTAACGGTAATCCTCACTGGCAGTGTGACCACCTTGCTAACCATGCTATCTATGACATTCTCAGCATCACAGATGCTCCAGAGTCTATATAAAGCACCCCTATTTCAAAAGTCTCTTTTCTTTCACAGATCTTCAATTATTGTTCAGGTTTCTGATGCATGTTGGAAAGTGGATGGAATGTTCTTGTTTCAAGCTTGAAATTTCTTGTTATTAACACACCCTTCACCTTCACAAAATTACTTATTGCTATCAATCCTTCTTCTAACTTCCACATCACATCTACCATTTTCTGTTGTCATTTGTCCTAAATAGACAAACTTATCCATTTGTTCCAGTGTGACACAATCCACTTTCACCTTCACATTAGATTATTTTAATGTATTTCTTCCAACTCTCACAGTAGTATTTTCCTATCCTGCTCGCTAGTGTAGCAGGCGAAACAGGACCATGCAAAGGTCCGTTGACCTCGGGTGGGATTTTCCAGTCTTGGGGCAAGTGCAGAGGGAAAATCCCGCCCTCATTGTTTTTGCCTTTTTAGTGTTCAAAGTTAATCCATAATTTAAACTTCAAGGTTTTACTTGATCTGCAGTGTTTTGTTGGGCCTCTTCCGATTCTACATGCAGCCACCTGAGCTGCAGAGTATTTTCAGCATTTTTTGTTTTCATTTCAGATTTCCAGCATCTGCAGTATTTTACTTTTGAAAGTAATGTTGCAATTAGTCTAGGGAGTGAAAACATCAAGCAGAATTCTACTCCAGGTCACCATCCAGCGACCTCTACTGGAGAAAAAGTGCATGAATGCAAGAATTTAAACATTTAAATGTGTACAAGTGTGGCCTTGCGTGTCCATACACACGTGTGCAATTTTGTGTTCATAAATACACACATCATGGATGTAACTAGGAGTGGCTTAGGTGTGATGCCATCAGCAGTACACCAAATATTCCTGAACTTTGAGCCCCTAGTGAAAGATAGCCTATTGGGTGAAGAACCAGAAAATATCTATTGAACTTTGTCTACAGCATCAGTCAGAACCTCCAAGATTGAAAGGGGGCCAATTGAAGAACAGGTTATTGGGAGGCCAAATGCTAAGTACTGGTGGTGGATTATTTCACATTATCTAGCTTCCAGTCCAGCAAACAGGCAACACTTGGGCAGTGAGATATGAGATGTATTTAATGGACTCTGCTTTACATTCCCTTATGTGATTTCAAACTACACAACAAACGTTTTCACACAAAGTAGAAACAAAATGTACAAAATTTCATCAAAACGAAGGACAGTACAGCTGCATTTTCCAGACAGAACAAGCAGGTGGTGTAAAAAAAAACACATATTTATGACACAATGACTCACATATTGTATATTGCACAGACAGGTAGCTTAACATACATATTTATACACAAACGACAAATGGTTTTGGATTGCTGTATCTAGCAACTGACTACTATTTTCAAAATAGTAAGAAATAACTATTCTGCCCTATGATAGCTGTTTAGAGATCAGCTTTACATTGTCAGAACTCAATGCATAACTTAAATATATTTATTGTTGGCCTGTGTGTTAAATCTGATTTTCCAGCAGGCAATTTGTTTGACACTGTGGAAAAAACACTTCACCGTTAAAATATTTATGAAAACTTTCTGATTTTAACAACTCTCACTGGCTTACACAGAATCGTTTAGGTTTTTACATTATTTAATTTATTAGTGTGATTCCCAGAGGTGGAGACACGTATAAATAGACTGCAGATCATTTGATTCCATTTGGTAGGGCACTCACCTGGAATAAGTTATTACAGGCTAGACACAAGCTATTCAAGCTGACACTCTACAGCACAGTCCACTGCATCACTTTTCCAATTCAGTTTTCGGAGGCTTTGTTCAGTGGACGGCATCTAAAAATATAATTTAATGTATTTTAACTCTAGTTCCCACTTGCTTATTTACATGTGGAAAATAACACTGGACTCTTTTTTTGTTGTTGCAGAAGGTCTAAAAGTCCTTGCTAGCTTCCCAGGAGGCTAAGCTATTTTCAGGCACATCTGCATGCATGACCTAAATAAGGGGAACAGCTGGAGGAAAGCTAAGTCAAACTTAGGAGACAATAATGTTTGGGATTGTTAAGTGTTTGGAACAAGAACTAAACAAGCAATGTTGCCTGAAAACTAAAATTATTTTCAGACAAAACAGAAGTGATTATTTACGAAGGGAATGAATTGCCACCAGAGTGAAGAAAATGTTAAGGGAAATATCAAATGAAATTTAAACGGGCAACAAAGAGATGGATGCCATAATAGAGAGAGCTTCATCATAGAAAGAGATCCTATACCCCAGAAATTTAAGCACAATTGTCTCTGAAACCACCCTACTCTATTTTGCTATAACATAATTTGTGAGCAATATGTATGTAAGGCAAAGACACTTCAGCTGAATTTTGGGTTACATTTGCGAAGGAGAATTGACAAAAGACCTGTAATGGCAAATGTAATAAAGGAATCAGTGGTTGCATCTCAGTGCTTTAGAGCATCAGTGACAGTTACATAACAAATTTGCCTTTTTTTCTGTAAGTGTACTTGTTTTACTGAAATACAATATCATTTATATGAGTATCTAAATTATATATTGCTAATTTATTCAATCTTAATTGAAATGTATATTAGTCTCAGCTTAACATTATCTTCTCTAAACTTTTTATCTGATTATATGTTACTCTGTTGCTTTCAATCTCACCCAAGTGTAACAGCAGATAATTGTTCAACAACACCAAAAAGAGTGCTTTGGGCTGTTCCAAGTAAGTGAAGAAAAAAAAATCTACTTCCATATATCTGCAAAAAGTGCAATAGATTTTGTTCAGCAACAAGAGGTAAGTGCATACCGTTAGTTCATCTAAAGATTACACTTAAATTCCTATGAGGGTGTGATGCCTTTTATATCTAACAGAGATCAATTTTAGCCGGCGATAGTGACTGCTAGACAGATACATGTTACTAGCATTGGACAACTTGGTCAGGTTATGTCTTTACCAGTCAGTGATGACATATGTTGATTTTGTTTTTGAAAGCAGAAATTATAACAGACTCTCCCAAGTTGGAATGCAGGGAGTCGGTAAATTATATTGCATTTCCCTGGGTAACCACAGCCCCCTCCTGGAAATTCACTGTGTTGTTCCAGAAGACTGCTACTCATTGAATTTGCGGAACTGCCTTGCACTGCAGTAATGGTGCAAATGACTCTTTAGTACAGCATGTAGTTTCCACCTAAATACCCTGCCCGAAAATTCTCCCGTCTCGCTCGCCCTGGGAATCATTTAGACAGTAAATTCGGTGGACCATTCAAAGGTCCATTGAGCTCGGGCGGGAATTTCCAGTCTTGGGGCGTGTGTGGCCTGAGAATTCCTCCCCCTGTTTCTGTGTAATTAAGTTTCCAAATAATTTGAACCCAACTAGATGGGTAAAATAACCTTGCAGCATGGAACATTCAAGTGGTGGGGCATTATCGCTTACTGTTCGTGTCTATGGGCTCTAAGGTAAGGAAAAATTCAGCTACAAATATCCTTGTGTGCCAGATAAAAAGGAACAGAATAACGTGATAACCAATGTTCTTTTGTATCTGTAACAATAACTATTGCCTAGTATGCTTAAAATATATTTTCTTATTGAAGAATTTAAAACAACTCTTTAAAATGGTGGGGATAGTTTACTTACACGTAATTTAAAAAAGGTGCTCTGTGACAGCAATGGAAAACGATGCCAACTTGACGAGGGTGACTTAAAAACCTACAAAATGGACTACAAGTCATTTCTTCTAGTATTCATTAATTAATGATTATATGTGTAAGACAATCTCCAGCCATTAGCAGCAACCAACAGGTGAACCTACTTATTAACTATCCCTTAGGAACAACCAAACTGGAGTCTCAGTTTGGTACTGGATGACTCACCAAATCTAAAGCACGTGATTAGTTAAAAATCTGAGTCATGGAGGTTTATAGCATGGAAACAGGCCCTTCGGCCCAACCCATCCATGCCGCCCCCTTCTAACCAGTGTCCAGAGAGGCAATTTTTTCACACAGAGGATGGTGAGTGTCTGGAACAAGTTGCCAGAGGTAGTAGTAGAGGCGGGTACAATTTTGTCTTTTAAAAAGCATTTAGTTACATGGGTAAAATGGGTATAGAGGGATATGGGCCAAATGCGGGCAATTGGGATTAGCTTAGGGGTTTAAAAAAAAGGGTGGCATGGACAAGTTGGGCCAAAGGGCCTGTTTCCATGCTGTAAACCCCCATGACTCTATAACCCATCCTGAGACAGCACCTTCCAAAGCCACGGCCATCTAGAAGGTCAAGGCAGATGCATGGGAAGACCAACCCTCCAAGCAACACACCATGCTGATTCGCAACTACATCTGGCCATTCCTTCAGTTATCGCAAGATGAGGAACGGTGACATAAGTTGGTTATAAGAACTATTTTTATGCCTTCAGTTCTTCACTGTTCAATTTTCAAATTAATCCCAATCTCAGTCTGGTCATTACTTGATATCTTGGCATCTTTAGGAAATGGCATGGTCAACCAAGAATTTTGGCCCTGATACCTACAGTAAGACAGCAATCAGCAAAGTTGCATCAATGAAGGCAACTCCTGCAAACCAACAGTGTTATGTTTCATTCTTCAACATGATTATCCTGTTTTGTTACATGTTTCGATGGCACATATTTGCCCAATTTTTTTAGCTTTGTAAATATCTACGTGACTCCAAATGTATGCGGGTTAGGTTGATTGGCCATGGTAAACTGCCTCTTAGTGTCAGGGGGATTAGCAGGATAAATAGGTGGGGATTGGGAATCGGGCCTGGATGAGATTACTGTTGGTGCAGGCCTAATCGGCCGAATGGCTTCCTTCTGTTCTGTAGGGATTTTATGAAGAAAATATCTCAGCCAAATCCACAAAATTACAAGTAATCTCTCCTACAAAGTGACCTATTTTCTATGACCGTCTTTTGTCCTAGTGGTACTCAATGCTGTTGTGTGCAAAGTCGCTCAGGAGGAATGAAGTTTAGTCCCATCAAATCAAAATTGCTGTTAACCAGGCCTTTATGACACTTAACAAATATGTAGAGTGATCATTGACAGTTGTCAAAGCCACTGAATTGACCCCATTGATTTCTTTGTAAATGTGTGCAAATTCCCTTGCGCTTCAGTGTGCAAAAAGATACTCAGTCAACTCAGTGTTTTTGCCTGAAGGAATGTGTTTGCCTCATTCAGGTGCCTATGGAATGTGTCCATATCTCTCATTGCAGGAGAAAGTTTGAACAACAAAGCTTCTATACCAATAAATGAGCTATTTTAGCTTTCTCAAATATTCTCACTCATTTACTCATCTGTTTGACAAGAGTTTATATGGAAATATTGACAGAACTCATTTGTAAGAACATTCCTCCCATCTGTGCACACTCCAGAGGGTTTGAGGGCGAGTGCAAGGAGAAGGACTGTGAATTGTACTCAGTGCTAGAGGACAGCAACACTACTCGTGCTGTAACAAAGAATGTTCCTTTCTGTAACAAGAGTATCACAGTGAGGGGTGTTGTACACATTTACTTTTCTCATTTTGTAAAAACAGGATGAAGTACACCTCACTCAACATCAGCTTAATATCAAGCAGCCAGCCTACGTGGCTAATAGCAAATAAAAAGCTTAAGCACATTAATATTAATGTGTCTCTGTACAGTAAAACTTTAATGATTGCAATATTTTTAAAGCGAAAGGTAATATTATAATAATCCATCAAAAATTCAGTCCTAGTCAGCATCATTAGTGAGATTTGTTACTGTACAAACAGACCATCAATTTTGACTGTCAAAATTGCTATGCACGTTAACTTCTTCAGTCATTTTGTAATCTTAAAGACATCAGTGCATTTTATTCTTCTCCAGTTGATGTTAGCATTACATGGCATTCAGCAATTGTTCCTGTCCTACAGTGTGTATACATACACCCACGCACACCTACACTCACACCCACACACACCTACATCCACTCCCACACCCTCCCACATACACACACCCACACACATTGTGATTAGCAGCAGCGGACTAGCAAAGTGCAACATCACCTATCAGGAGGCCGGGAGTGTGGTGGCATCCTCTAACTCTATTCTTTTTCATCTAAACTTTTGCATGAATTATAAATAGTTTTGAGATTTCATTGTTAAAATTATGCAAATAATCTTCCATTAAACTGTACATTATTATTAGTCTTCCATCTCTGATTCACATATTGCATGGAATATCCTCCTCCCACAATCCATGTTGCCCCCCCGACCAAACTCATCTGAATCTGACTTGAACCCATAAGTATAAAATTGTTTTTTTCTACTGTAGGTGCATGAGGGTCCTACTGCAGTGAAACTGGTTTTCAGAATAGTTCTCTGGATTCTGTGAGAATAAAACAAGGTAGGCAAGTTCTATTTTGCTTTAGCACAAACATCATTCTACTGTATATAATTGCTGAAAAGTCATGGCCAATGCATCTCTGATGAGGGTGAGCGAATTTCTATTTGAATTGAACAGATGTGGACTGTGTTATGGGTGCTTGTAAGAAATTAGCAGTTTGAGAAATATCTCCACCATGAAAGCTAAGCTTATTTGGACAGCCATTAAACACAAAGTGAAAGTCTATGAGGGATATGAGACTTTGAATCTCTAAAAGGTTATTGTGTACCCATAGCACAATAGTTTGTTAACTTGGTGCAGAATTTATGCATCCAGACAGATATTTCTAAAAGTGCTGTGTAGGACCTTACAGGACCATTAAAATATTTTCTGGGAACTTGGCATGTAAGCACTTATATCACTTACAGGTTCTATCTGAACAATTATCTTATTTTGAAACCAAAACTGTTCAGGCAACCATGACTTAAAAAAGACTTTTGCAGCATCACTTATTGAGCAGTGAGTTGCGTATTAACAACCGTATAGAATAGCAGCTTTCACCATTTGGTAGGCCATCAAGGCTTCGCTTTCGTATCATGATGTGATGTCAATGCTCTACCAGTCTCCGGGTATGAATCAAGTGAATGGCTTTTCACTTTAGCTTGTAGTCCATTCACATTATGTAAAATCGAAGCATCGTCATAAAAATATGCAGCAGATGTATGTGATTGTAAACCATAGACAACTTACACCTACACAAGAGTTTGCATTGAACATGCTGCTATTTACAATAAATTATCATCATGCATTATCAACACGACTTTCATAATAGAGCTAAAACTGCAGAAAGTAGAAGTGAGCATTTAGGGAAAATTTGGAATACAACTTGGAGGCTCAGATGGCTTATTTATTAGTTCAGAACTATGGCGGTTAATGTGTACCAAAATTAATCATGTCTTAACCCTTTGAGTACTGGATTTTCTTGCACCTTTCAAAACATAGATATTCCATCAATGATTAACTTACAAGATTGTGTAAAATTATAAGGTTTGAATACCGAGGTTCCAAAGTACAAAACACAAATTTTGTAACTTTTTTTTGTAACAAAAATGAAAAGAAAATACAAAACACATCAAATTTGCATATATATTTGTCATGGTGCAAAGATGCTGCAGTAACCCCCAAAGGGTTAATGGGGAATGGTGCATAACTGAGGTATTGATAGCATCTGATCAATGAGGAGTTTGTGGGATGGCGGGAATGATTTCACTTCTTGAGGCCAAGAGCTAGATCAACTTCTTCCTCTGGTTTTAGGGAATGCCACTGTGCAATAGGCCGCCTGGGATTTGCCAGCATGTCTGACCAGTGTCGGAGCTCTGTGCCGGTGGCGTTGCTGCCGACAAAAATCTTGCCGATGGCATCGTTCTTGCCGATCTTGTCGTAGTCCAAGACTGTGACGCAAACCTGGACTTTCTGCGTGTTAAATAAAAGACAAGACAAATCAATGGTAGACAAATAGGAAAAAAAAAATCAAGAATGTAAAGACATTTTTTCCTGATGTGGACAAGTGCACTAAACTTTGGTATTGTGAGCCAAGAATAGCTAGCTACCTTTTAAGCAATTATCCCTTCATAATAATTTCATTCTACGCACCAATTTTAAGCTCTGTAAAGCAACAAGGGGAAAAGTCTAATCCAACTGGCCCAGCCCCTGGTAGATTTAATGCATTTAGGAACAGAACTGATGCTGTTTTTATGATGCAAGTAATAGGAATAGCTTCCCTAAATTCAGTTGGAGGGTATTTCTATGTACGAACACAGCAAATCTATAGCTTGCTGCAGATGTTATGCTTCATCACTATTATTTTATTACCAGAGATAAAGAAACAGCAAAGAACAGTAAAATACAACAAGATATTCAATTAAACTTTCACACGCCCTCATTCTATCACTATCAACTTACAGGAAGTTTTTTACAATGAACATATAAATTTTATTTTCAAAAAGCAACACAAAAGGCTGGAATTCTCTGGTCTCTCACAGCCTGCTACCACTGCCAGCAAGAATGGAGAATTTGAGGCCCAGCCAAATCCCCGTTCACAGCAGCGAGACCAGAGAGTCCCAGGCGCGGGTGAGGTCAGAGAATTCTGGCCAAAACATGCAACTTCCTAACTCCACTCTTAGAAACACAAGCCTAGATCAGGAAATCTCAGTGCTTATACAGGAATGGCCATGCAAATGCACCACACACGGGGTGATGTTGTGTGAAGTTATGCAATAGAGTAGCATCGTGATAATGTTACTGGACTAGTAATCCAAAGGCCCTGACTAATGTTCTGGAGTTCAAATCCCACCACAGCCGCTGGGGGAGTTTAAATTCAATTAATAAAATGGATCTTATTAGACCCATCAGATTGTCAGAATAAAAAAAACATCCAGTGGTTAGCACTACTGCCTCACAGCACCAGGGACCCAGATTCAATTCCAGCCTCGGGTCACTGTCTGTGTGGAGTTTACACATTCTCCCTGCATCTATGTGAATTTCCTTCATGTGCTCTGGTTTCCCCCTACACTCCAAAGATGTGCAGGTTAGGTTGATTGGCCATACTAAATTGCCCCTTAGTGTCAGGTGGGATTAGTGGGGGAAATACTTGGGGTTATGGGGAGAGGGCTTGAGTGGGATTGTTGTTGGTGCAGGCTTGATGGGCCTCCTTCTGCACCGTAGGGATTCTATGATACTCTCCAGCACATGATCGAACAGATTCTGGAGCATGAAAATCAAAGCAGATTATGATTTTTAAAAATGTAACTACGGGATGTGGACATCGCTGGCTGGGCCAGCATTTATTGCTAATTGCCCAAAAGAAGGTGGCAGTGAGCTGTCTTCTTGAACCGTCAGTCCATGTGATGTGGGTACACCTGGAGTGCTGTTAGGGAGACAGTTCTAGAATTTTGACCCAGCGACAGTGAGAGAATGGTGATATATTATTCCTTTCCTTTTCTACAACAAATGGAATCATGGAGGACTCTGTCAACTGTTACTTTAGTTCAAAATTCTGTTTATCATGCATGAAGTTAGCAGAAGGAAAACATGAGTTTTGATATATTCCCAAATTACAACTGTGCCAGTTTTACAGCAATAGAGTAGATTTGGCTATATGTGAGTACAACACAAATTAAATGTAAACCTTATTTTAAAAGTATTCTATCGATTTACCAGCTAAATCAGATAATATTTGAAAAACATTAAGCAAAACAAGTCGATTACTACTCTAATGGCCTCCTATCTGCATAGAACCTATCTCCGTTTCTCAGAGCAGCCAATAACCGAGAGATAATGAATACACAGAGCCAGGTCTGGGGTTCACCTTGTTGTGGGGGAATGAAAGTGATGGACACAAAATGGTTGCCTGGCACACAAAATGGTTACCGGGGAAGGGACATTAACAGGCACTGGCTTTTATCACAGACAGTAACTTAAAAGTTAAAACATGCAGGATCCGAAATACTGCAGGAAGCCGGTCAGAACTTGAGGCACTTTAGATAAGGGCAGACCCAGAACAAAGAGTCTGATAATAAGGTCAGCCACAGATGGGGACATAAATACATAAATGTAACAAAATCAGCCACTGAATGTATAGATCGAAACCAGTCATTGATAGAGGAAATGTATCCATTCTATGAACAATGTTGTCGAGGAGAATACTGAGGTACAGGCTATTAGACTAGACAGGATTGAGGTTCATAAGGAGGAGATGTTAGCAATTCTGGAAAGTGTGAAAATAGATAAGTCCCCTGGGCCAGATGGGATTTATCCTAGGATTCTCTGGGAAGCCAGGGAGGAGATTGCAGAGCCTTTGGCTTTGATCTTTATGTCGTCATTGTCTACAGGAATAGTGCCAGAAGACTGGAGGATAGCAAATGTTGTCCCCTTGTTCAAGAAGGGGAGTAGAGACAACCCTGGTAATTATAGACCAATGAGCCTTACTTCTGTTGTGGGCAAAGTTTTGGAAAGGATTATAAGAGATAGGATTTATAATCACCTAGAAAGGAACAATTTGATTAGGGATAGTCAACACGGTTTTGTGAAAGGTAGGTCGTGCCTCACAAACCTTATTGAGTTCTTTGAGAAGGTGACCAATGAGATGAGGGTAAAGCAGTTGATGTGGTGTATATGGATTTCAGTAAAGCGTTTGATAAGGTTCCCCATGGTAGGCTACTGCAGAAAATACGGAGGCATGGGATTGAGGGTGATTTTGCGGTTTGGATCAGAAATTGGCTAGCTGTAAGAAGACAGAGGGTGGTGGTTGATGGGAAATGTTCATCCTGGAGTTCAGTTACTAGTGGTGTACCGCAAGGATCTGTTTTGGGGCCACTGCTGTTTGTCATTTTTATAAATGACCTGGATGAGGGCGAAGAAGGGTGGGTTAGTAAATTTGCGGATGACACTATATTCGGTGGAGTTGTGGACAGTGCAGAAGGATGTTGCAGGTTACAGAGGGACATAGATAAGCTGCAGAGCTGGGCTGAGAGGTGGCAAATGGGGTTTAATGCGGAAAAGTGTGAGGTGATTCACTTTGGAAGGAGGAACAGGAATACAGAGTACTGGGCTAATGGTAAGATACTTGGTAGTGTGGATGAGCAGAGAGATCTCTGTGTCTATGTGCATAGATCCCTGAAAGTTGTCACCCAGGTTGATAGGGGTGTTAAGAAGGCGTACAGTGTGTTAGCTTTTATTGGTAGAGGGATTGAATTTCGGAGCCATGAAGTCTTGTTGCAGCTGTATAAAACTCTGGTGCAGCCGCACTTGGAGTATTGCGTACAGCTTTGGTCGCCGCACTATAGGAAGGATGTGGAAGCATTAGAATGGGTGCAGAGGAGATTTACCAGGATGTTGCCTGGTATGGTGGGAAGGTCTTATGAGGAAAGGCTGAGTGACTTGAGGCTGTTTTCGTTAGAGAGAAGAAGGTTAAGAGGTGACTTAATAGAGGGATACAAGATGACCAGAGGATTAGACGGTGGATAGTGAGAGCCTTTTTCCTCGGATGGTGATGGCTAGCACGAGGGGACATAGCTTTAAATTGAGGGGTGATAGATATAGGACAGATGTCAGAGGTAGGCTCTTTATTCAGAGAGTAGTAAGGGCGTGGAATGCAACAGCAGTGGACTCGCCAACATTAAGGGCATTTAAAGGGTCATTGGATAAACATATCATAGAAACCCTAGAAACCCTACAGTGCAGAAGGAGGCCATTCGGCCCATCGAGTCTGCACCGACCACAATCCCACCCAGGCCCTACCCCCATATCCCTACATATTTACCCGCTAATCCCTCTAACCTACACATCTCAGGACACTAAGGGGCAATTTTAGCATGGCCAATCAACCTAACCCGCACATCTTTGGACTGGGAGGAAACCGGAGCACCCAGAGGAAACCTACACAGACACGAGGAGAATGTGCAAACTCCACACAGACAGTGACCCAAGCCGGGAATCGAACCCAGGTCCCTGGAGCTGTGAAGCAACAGTGCTAACCACTGTGCTACCGTGCCGCCCAATATGGATGATATTGGAATAGTGTGGGTTAGATGGGCTTTAGATTGGTTTCACAGGTTGGTGCAACATTGAGGGCCGAAGGGCCTGTACTGTGCTGTAATGTTCTATGTTCTATGTCTGTACCTGTCTGCTTGTAACGATGTGTTAACTATCGATGTCTGTATCTGCCTACTCAACTTGTAACGATGTGTTAACGGCTAATGTCCGTACTGCCTATTGTCTAAAAGGTATAAAAATGATCAACTACTGTTGTGTAATTGAGAAGGTAGCTGCCAAGTACAGCGCTTTCTCCCGAAGTTTCGTGTCCGAAATAAAACTATTATTATAAAACTATCCAAGACTGACTCCGGTGGTAAATTTCCCACAACAATCTTAATGCATCACCATGTGCTTGTAAAACCTTAGCTTGTCAAAGATGTGATACCTTTCGACTAAATGTTTGATTTTCTTAACTTAAAAACAGGGTTCTGGCTGCATGAATCAGAGTAAACCAATGGCCACAGCCTACGGTCCTCTGTGATCTGCTAGCAGAAAGGTAGTCAGTTCTGAACACTGAAAACATATCATCCTCTGCTTTAGCAAGAGATCCAGCTGAGGTTGACAATGAAGGCTCTTGAACATGAACATATATTAACAATCCTATACCTCTGGATCAAACTCCCCAGAGTGCGAGCAAAGAATATGGATACCGAAAGAGACGTGGACACTGATGACTGATGAATAGAAATTCCTTTTGTTGGAATGTCTGAACTTTCTGTGTCTAAATAACAGGGAGCCTCAGAGGAAACGTTGAATTTAAATTCTCAATTTCATTATTTTGTCAGTGAACCTTCTTGTTCTGTGTGGGGATTTCTCCCAGTGAAGCAATATTGCTAAAAACAGCCCTTTTCAAATCTTTTGTGTCCACAAAGTTAAAGCAGCAATTTCACTAATGAATGCAGGAATAAGAGTAAGAGGCATTGGCCATGCTAAATTCTCCCTCAGCATACCCGAACAGGCGCTGGAGTATGGCCACTAGAGGATTTTCACAATAATTTCATTGCGTTAATGTAAGCCTACTTGTGCCTAATAAATAAACTTTGAATTTTGAAAAATGCTCTGGATACTGGAAATCTGAAACAAAGCATGCCAATATTTCCAGGGGTGGGTGACCACTCGATTGTACCAATATTTACAAACATTATCATAAAGGAAAAAAAATCAAACTGCTGACATGGATAAAATACTGCTTCCCGATCCTTACCACCCTGTCTTACAAACAGTGTTCAGAGAAAAGAGATGAATTTGAGTAATGTCCATGTGATGCACAAAGTATTTGTTGAAAGATTTTTTTGTGCAGAATAACGGACAGCAGTGTTGTATAGTGGTTCGCGCTGCTGCCTCACAGCGCTTAGGGACCCGAGTTCAATTCCGGCCTCGGATAAGTGCCTGTGTGGAGTTTGTACATTTTCCCTTTGTCTGCATGCATTTCCTCCGGGTGCTCCAGTTTCCTCCCACAGTGTGTGGGTTAGGTTGATTGGCCATGCTCAATTGCCCCTTAGTGTGAGGGCAATTAGCAGGGTAAATACGCAGGGTCACGGGGATAGGGATTGGGTGGGATTGTTGCCAGTGCCGGCTCGAAGGGCCGAATGACCTCTTTCTGCACTGTAAGGATTCTATGATTCTTCTTTAGCTACGAGACATTGGAACCTCTGAGGGTTCATTAAATATTTATCTATTTCTTGCAAAGATTGTCAAATACATTTTCTTTCTCAAGGACATTTTGGACTCAAATAATACCTTGTAATTTTATAACAGTCTGGGCATATTGCATATTTTTAATTCATTATTCATCATAATTTATTGTCTTTTTTTTTAACTAGTGCAAGTTCTCAAGGCACTCTCCCTTTCTCCCTCCCCACACTCACTCACTGCACGGTTTCAGCAGCTCAAACAGGCCCACGTTAGGTTCAAATACAAGCCTTTTGAGATCATCACTGAGCTATCACGTGGTAGCTTTGCAACTGGCTCAAAATATTTTAAAATGGACCACATTCCTGCTGAAGTTTATTGTGAGCCACTGAACATCAATAAATTTCCTTTTGCTGACTTCTGTGCTATTCAGCAGGCCCCAGGCACGAAAGGACAGTATTTCCATAGATCTTCCGAGCCTGTAGTGTTCTATACAGAACTAAAGTGTTAAGCATGGGCTTTAATTCAATTCAGGCAGCAAGGGGATTTTCCTCGACAGTTTTCAATTATTATTTTTGACGAATATTGACTTGCTAGGATCATAACAAGTAATGATATTGCAGAATTTTCTTCCCCTGTGCATGGACTTGGAGATGGGTGGGAATTGAGCTGGCCTAACTAGCTTTTGCTCAACTGTTTATCAACATCTCTGAAGGGATGACAGACATACTCGCTTCCAGGAAAGTTGTCTGTCATATTTCCTTCATGGTGTATTGCTGGGCATTGTCAAATCCAGAAACAACACAATACTCCAAAGTCATAGAGTCATAGAGGTTTACAGCATGGAGACAGGCCTTTGGCCTAACTTGTTAATGCCGCCCCTTTTTTTAGCCCCTCAGCTAGTCCCAATTGCCCACGTTTGGCCCATATCCCTCTATACCCATCTTACCCATGTAACTGTCTAAATGCTTTTTAAAATTGTACCCGCCTCTACTACTACTTGACAGCTTGTTCCAGACATTCACCATCCTCTGTGTGAAAAAATTGCCCTTCTGGACCCTTTTGTATCTCTGTCCTCTCACCTTAAACCTACGCCCTCTAGTTTTAGACTTCCCCCATCTATGGGAAAAGATATTGACTATCTGCCTTATCTATGCCCCTCATTATTTTATAGACCTCTATAAGATCACCCCTCAGCCTCCTATGCTCCAGAGAAAAAAGTCTCAGTCTATCCAGCCTCTCCTTGTAACTCAAATCATCAAGTCCCGGTAGCATCCTAGTAAATCTTTTCTGCATTCTTTCTAGTTTAATAATATCCTCTCTCTAATAGGGTGACCAGAATTGTACACAGTATTCCAAGTGTGGCCTTACCAATGTCTTGTACAACTTCAACAAGACATCCCAACTCCAGTATTCAATGTTCTGACCAATGAAACCAAGCATGCCAAATGCCTTTTTCACCACTCTGTCCACCTGTGACTCCGCTTTCAACGAACCTGTACCCTGAGATCTCTTTGTTCTATAACTCTCCCCAATGCCCTACCATTAAGTCCTGCCCTGGTTCAATCTACCAAAATGCATCACCTCGCATTTATCTAAATTAAACTCCATCTGCCATTCGTCAGCCCACTGGCCCAAGTGATCAAGATCCCGTTGCAATCCAAGATAACCTCCTAGATAACACAAGCGACCTAATTTACAGTGGATCCAGGCTTACAGCCTAGGACACAAGGGGCAGTAACTGAGATGAATACCTATGTTATAATCCAATGTGCATGAGGCATAGATTAAAAAGAAGGATCAAGTTATGAATAAAGGTGAGTTATCAATTCTGATCTCTAAATCTAAATCCCTTCATAGTCTTGCTCTTCCCTATCTCTGCAATCATCTACAACCTTATCGTCAAACACTTCATTCCTCCACTCTTATCCTTTTGTGCATCTCCTCTTCATTTCTGCCACAGTTGCTGACCACGTTTCAGATGGCAAGGCCTCAGTGTCTGGAATTCCCTTTTTCTGCAACTCAACATCCCCTTCTCTATGACCCTTTTTATACCTGCCTATGACTTTTTGGTTACTCTATCTAATATATTTCTCTTTGCCATGCATTCCATTTTTTTCTGATCATGTATTGGAGAACCTATAGGGACATTTTTCAAAGTTAAGGCATTATGTCATTAATTACTGCTTCCAATCTGTATTTGTTGGTGTCAGATGAGGATTAACTCTTTCTTATTTACAAAAGAAAGACTAGCATTTTTAAGTACAAGTTCTGCATAGTTTACAACCTAGATTTTGATGCTTCACCTCCACCTTTTTGATGCTCTATTATTCCCTCTGTCATTCATAGGATTCTCCTTTCCCATCCCCAACTTTGCTGCAGTATATCAAACCTCATTACTGGAGAAAATTTCTCTGTTTAGAATCAGAGAGTCATAGAGAAACATGGAAACAGGCCATTCAGCCCAACTCACCCATGCCGACCAGGTTTCCTAAACTGAACTAGTCCCATTTGCCTGCGTTTGGTCCATATCCCTCTAAACTTTTCCTAGCCATATACATGTCCAAATGTTTTTTAAATGTTGTAATTGTACCCGCCTTTACCACCTCCTCTGGCAGCTCATTCCATATACGCACCACGCTCTGTGTGGCAAAAGTTGCCCTGCAGGTTCCTTTTAAATCTTTCCCCCCTCACCTTAAACAAATGCCCTCTAGTTTTGGACTCCCCTATCCTGGGGAAAAGACCTTGACTAGTCAGCTTATCTATGCCCTTCATGATTTTACAAACCTCGATTAATGTCACCAAGGTTTGTTCACCCCCCACTAAACCCACCTCACCAGCCCACACTTGGCTGCCTCATCTTCTCTGCCTTCCTGTTCTTTATCCTTCCACAACACAACACAACAGCTACTGCGTGTCCTTGATAAGTATGTACCTGTCAGGCAGGGAGGAAGTGGTCGAGCGAGGGAACCGTGGTTTACTAAAGAAGTTGAATCTCTTGTGAATAGGAAGAAGGAGACTTATGTGAAGATGAGATGTGAAGGCTCAGTTAGGGTGCTTGAGAGTTACAAGTTAGCCAGGAAGGACCTGAAGAGAGAGCTAAGAAGAGCCAGGAGGGGACATGAGAAGTCTTTGGCAGGTAGGATCAAGGAAAACCCTAAAGCTTTCTATAGATATGTCAGGAATAAAAGAATGACTAGGGTAAGATTAGGGCCAGTCAAGGACAGTAATGGGAAGTTGTGCGTGGAGTCCGAAGAGATAGGAGAGGCGCTAAATGAATATTTTTCGTCAGTATTCACACAGGAAAAAGACAATGTTGTCGAGGAGAATACTGAGATATAGGCTATTAGACTAGACAGGATTGAGGTTCATAAGGAGGAGATGTTAGCAATTCTGGAAAGTGTGAAAATAGATAAGTCCCCTGGGCCGGATGGGATTTATCCTTGGATTCTCTGGGAAGCTAGGGAGGAGATTGAAGAGCCTTTGGCTTTGATCTTTATGTCGTCATTGTCTACAGGAATAGTGCCAGAAGACTGGAGGATAGCAAATGTTGTCCCCTTGTTCAAGAAGGGGAGTAGAGACAACCCTGGTAATTATAGACCAGTGAGCCTTACTTCTGTTGTGGGCAAAGTTTTGGAAAGGATTATAAGAGATAGGATTTATAATCACCTAGAAAGGAACAATTTGATTAGGGATAGTCAACACGGTTTTGTGAAGGGTTGATCGTGCCTCACAAACCTTATTGAGTTCTTTGAGAAGGTGACCAAAGAGGTGGATGAGGGTAAAGCAGTTGATGTGGTGTATATGGATTTCAGTAAAGCGTTTGATAAGGTTCCCCATGGTAGGCTATTGCAGAAAATACGGAGGCATGGGATTGAGGGTGATTTTGCGGTTTGGATCAGAAATTGGCTAGCTGTAAGAAGATAAAGGGTGGTGGTTGATGGGAAATGTTCATCCTGGAGTTCAGTTACTAGTGGTGTACCGCAAGGATCTGTTTTGGGGCCACTGCTGCTGTCATTTTTATAAATGACCTGGATGAGGGCGTAGAAGGATGGGTTAGTAAATTTGGGGATGACACTAAAGTCGGTGGAGTTGTGGACAGTGCGGAAGGATGTTGCAGGTTACAGAGGGACATAGATAAGATGCAGAGCTGGGCTGAGAGGTGGCAAATGGAGTTTAATGTGGAAAAGTGCGAGGTGATTCACTTTGGAAGGAGGAACAGGAATACAGAGTACTGGGCTAATGGTAAGATACTTGGTAGTGTGGATGAGCAGAGAGATCTCGGTGTCTATGTGCATAGGTCCCTGAAAGTTGGCACCCAGGTTGATAGGGTTGTTAAGAAGGCGTACAGTGTGTTAGCTTTTATTGGTAGAGGGATTGAGTTTCGGAGCCAGGAGGTCACGTTGCAGCTGTACAAAACTCTGGTGCGGCCGCACTTGGAGTATTGCATACAGTTTTGGTCGCCGCGTTATAGGAAGGATGTGGAAGCATTGGAAAGGGTGCAGAGGAGATTTACCAGGATGTTGCCTGGTATGGTGGGAAGGTCTTATGAGGAAAGGCTGAGTGACTTGAGGCTGTTTTCGTTCGAGAGAAGAAGGTTAAGAGGTGACTTAATAGAGGCATACAAGATGACCAGAGGATTAGATAGGGTGGACAGTGAGAGCTTTTTTCCTCGGATGGTGATGGCTAGCATGAGGGGACATAGCTTTAAATTGAGGGGGATAGATATAGGACAGATGTCAGAGGTAGGTTCTTTACTCAGAGAATAGTAAGGGCGTGGAATGCCCTGCCTGCAACAGTAGTGGACTCGCCAACATTAAGGGCATTTAAAGGGTCATTGGATAAACATATGGGTGATATTGGAATAGTCCATTATAGTCCTTATAGTCCATTTATTCTCGTCCTGTGTACTCCTCTCTCCTCCTCTCCTTTCCTCCGCCTCCCCCCCCAATCCCGATTCTATTATCCCATCACCTCTAACCCAGCTGTCAACTCCTACATGGAATATCACAGGTGATGCATTGTTCTAAATAAAAGCGAGTAACAAAGTGGACAATGTTTAAGGTACCATGCAATCCAATTTCAAGTATTTCACAGTAAGAAACACAGCCAGTCACGATACATTCATGAATCATACCAAAAAAGGTACCAATACTTAATTACAAAATAATTTGGGCATCAATATTTTGACTCGGGTTCCCTTGGCAAACGGAAGATCAATGCAATGATGCCAGAAATTTGCCTCAAATTTGATTGAATTCTTTGAGGAGGTAACTAAGTGTGTTGATGAAGGTAGGGCAGTTGATGTCGTATACATGGATTTTAGTGAGGCGTTTGATAAGGTCCCCCATGGTTGGCTCATGAAGAAAGTAAGGAGGTGTGGGATAGAGGGACATTTGGCCGATTAGATAAGTAATTGGCTATCTCATAGAAAGATTAACCCAGTCCAACGCCAGCATCTCCACATCATATCTCATAGAAGACAGAGGGTGGTGGTGGATGGAAAATTTTCAGACTGGAGACCAGTTACCAGCGGTGTACCACAGGGATCAGTGCTGGGCCCTCTGCTATTTGTGATTTTTATCAATGACTTGGAGGAGGGGGCTGAAGGATGGATCAGTAAATTTGCTGATGACACCAAGATTGGTGGAGTAGTGGATGAGGTGGAGGGCTGTTGTAGGCTGCAAAGAGACATTGATAGGATGCAGAGCTGGGCCGAAAAATGGCAGATGGAGTTTAACCCTGATAAGTGTGTGGTGATTCATTTTGGTGGGACAAATTTGAATGCAGATTACAGGGTCAATGGCAGGGTTCTGAGGAATGTGGAGGAACAGAGAGATTTTGGGGTTCATATCTACAGATCTCTGAAGGTTGCCACTCAAGTGGATAGAGCCGTGAAGAAGGCCTATAGTGTGTTAGCGTTTATTAACAGGGGGTTTGAGTTTAAGAGCCATGGGGTTATGCTGCAATTGTACAGGACCTTGGTGAGACTACATTTGGAATATTGTGTGCAGTTCTGGTCACCTTACTATAAGAAGGATGTGGAAGCATTGGAGAGAGTGCAGAGGAGATTTACCAGGATGCTACCTGGTTTGGAGGGTAGGCCTTATGAGGAAAGGTTGAGGGAGCTGGGGCTTTTCTCTTTAGAGCGGAGGAGGATGAGAGGCAACTTAATAGAGGTTTATAAGATGATGAGGGGGATAGATAGAGTGGACGTTCAGAAACTATTTCCTTGGGTGGATGTAACTGTTACGAGGGGGCAGAACTATAAGGTTCATGGTGGGAGATATAGGAGGGATGTCCGAGGTAGGTTCTTTACTCAGAGAGTGGTTGGGGTGCGGAATGGACTGCCTGCAGTGATAGTGGAGTCGGACGGTAGCACAGTAGCACAGTGGTTAGCACTGCTGCTTCACAGCTCCAGGGTCCCGGGTTCGATTCCCGGCTCGGGTCACTGTCTGTGTGGAGTTTGCACGTTCTCCTCGTGTCTGCGTGGGTTTCCTCCGGGTGCTCCGGTTTCCTCCCACAGTCCAAAGATGTGCGGGTTAGGTTGATTGGCCAGTTTAAAAATTGTCCCTTAGAATCCTAAAAAAAAATGGGTAGGTTAGAGGGATTAGTGGGTAAAAATATGTGGGGGTAGGGCCTGGGTGGGATTGTGGTCGGTGCAGACTCGATGGGCCGAATGGCCTCCTTCTGCACTGTAGGGTTTCTATGATAGACACTTTAGGAACTTTCAAGCAGTTATTGGATAGGCACATGGAGCACAGCAGAATGATAGGGAGTGGGATAGCTTGATCTTGGTTTCGGACAAAGCTCGGCACAACATCGAGGGCTGAAGGGTCTGTACTGTGCTGTACTGTTCTATGTTCTATGTTCTAAATGCAAAGTAAAGATTTCTACATTGGATAATCATCACTCGATATTCACGGGTGCATATTGTGCTGAGCAGATTGTTTGCCTTTCAGTTGGAGCAACATTCTGAAGTTGCAGAATGTATTTAACAGATGCATCCCATTTACTAAATACTGTATTCATTAATCACAAATTTACAATTTTAAATCATGCAGCTTTTGCTATCAACACATTAGTGTGCATGATGTTCCTTTGAGAGGAAGTTAACTATTATCAGCATTGATATGTCTTATAAGGGAGGGGTTAGCAGCCAGGTAAAAGTAGAGCACGAAATAAGAACAAAAAATATTGAAAAACTCAGCAGGTCAGGCATCCTCAGTGAAACGAAATGGCCATGCCCTGCCTGATCGGCTGAGTTTTTCCATCATATTTCACTTCTTATTCCCAGCATCCACTATATCTTACTTTTGTAAAATTAAAACATCCCACTTTCCTCACAGGTTGGCTCCCTCCCATTTGATCCAAAGATGTGCTGGTTCAGCTAAATTGCTCCAAGATTAGGGGGATTAGCGGGATAAATGCGTAGGGGTTAGGGGGTAGGTCTGAGTAAGATGCTCTGTCAGAGAGTTGGTGTAGATTCGATGGGCTGAATGGCCTCCTTCTGCACAGTCGGGATTCTATGGCTGGAACTTTACCATCCCGTCCGTCACAGGGATCGTAGCGGGCGAGGGACGGAACATGGAAAGGTCCATTGACGGGCGGGATTTTACAGTTTGAGGACGAGCGAGGCCGTAAAATCCCACCCAATGACTCTGTGGCATTTAAAGACTTTGCAGTTTGAATTGAGCAGGCAGTCGAAGGTTAGGGCTGGTACAAGACTGTGTTTGTATTTGTTTATGATGAATCCTGATCTTTGGGATCGGTTGTATTGATTGGATGAGCAATACAGTTTCTCATTATACACCAACATTTCACCAAGGGAAAGCATTTCGCAGTTTGTTCTGTGAAAGCCATGTGAATTCTCTCCTGAAAGAATTGGAGGTCCAGTACTACTAATCTGAGTTTCGAAAAAAAAAAGCATTTTTCAACTGCATTTGTAACCTGGAATTTGATGCATTGACTCTGCTTTCTTTTCCCCAGTTGTTCCGTTTGAGTTCTGGAGCTTTATTTATTCTCTTGGCCTATTTCAGTGCTGATATTTTGTCTCTCTCTACCTGTCTGAATCATAAGGTTCTGTCTATTCTCACCAGCTGCCTGAATGTATTACATTCTGCAATTTCCAATACATCAACCCCAAGTCCCTGTAACCACCTGCCTGCTGTCTAACCATGGAAGAACACAAGTAGATATTTCAGCCTCCAATGAGCAGAGGTACCATTCTTTTCTGAAGTTCAGAAAATGAATAGGTTTTAAATGCTGGTGTCTGAATGTACAGTGGCCTTGCTGGTGTTACAGTCAATAGCTTGTGCAACAATTATAAATGTAAAGTTGCCATAGTCACAGATGACTGGTGATGATTTAACCTGAGGATCACCACACACCTCGGGCAAAGGGCAAGGTTGAGAAGGCAGGGCCTTCATGAATAACAAAAGCAGAAAATGCTGGAGAAACTCAGCTGATCTGACAGCATCTGTGGAGAGAGAATAAAGCCAAAGTTTCAAAACGTTTCAGATTCCAGCATCTGCCGTCTTTTGCGTTTACCTTCATGAATAACCTCAGCCGGCATGGGAATTGAACTCAGGCTGTTGGCATTGCTCTGTGTCACGAACCAGCCATCCTTCCAACTGAACTTTTAAATGCTGGTGTCTGAATGTACAGTGGCCTTGCTGGTGAGGATTCTTAGAGATAGGATGTTTGCGCATTTAGAAAGGAATAAACGCATTAACGATAGTCAGCATGGTTTTGTGAGAGGGAGGTCATGCCTCACTAACCTGGTGGAGTTTTTTGAAGAAGTGACTAGAATGGTTGACGAGGGAAGGGACGTGGATGTCGTCTATATGGACTTTAGTAAAGTGTTTGACAAAGTCCCTCATGGTAGGTTGGTGCAAAAGGTTGGATCTCATGGGATAAAGGGGGAGGTGGCTAGATGGGTGGAGAACTGGCTTGGTCACAGAAGACAGAGGGTGGTAGTGGAAGGGTCTTTTTCCGGCTGGATGCCTGTGACTCGTGGTGTTCCGCAGGGCTCTGTATTGGGACCTCTGCTGTTTGTGATTTATATAAACGATCTGGAAGAAGGTGTAACTGGGGTGATCAGTAAGTTTGCGGACGACACGAAAATGGCTGGACTTGCAGATAGTGAGGAACATTGTCAGAGGCTGCAGAAGGATATAGATAGGCTGGCAATTTGGGCAAAGAAATGGCAGATGGAGTTCAATCCAGATAAATGCGAAGTGATGCATTTTGGTAGAACTAACGTAGGGGGGAACTGTACGATAAATGGCAGAACCATAAAGGGTGTAGATACGCAGAGGGACCTGGGTGTGCAAGTCCACAGATCCTTGAAGGTGACATCACAGGTGGAGAAGGCATATGGCATGCTTGCCTTTATAGGATGGGGCATAGAGTATAAAAGTTGGGGTCTGATGTTGCAGTTGTATAGAACGTTGGTTCGGCCGCATTTGGAATACTGCGCCCAGTTCTGGTCGCCACACTACCAGAAGGACGTGGAGGCTTTAGAGAGAGTGCAGAGGAGGTTTACCAGGATGTTGCCTGGTATGGAAGGGCTTAGTTATGAGGAGAGATTGGGTAAACTGGGGTTGTCCTCGCTGGAAAGACGGAGGATGAGGGGTGACCTAATAGAGGTGTACAAAATTATGAAAGGCGTAGATAGGGTGAACGGTGGGAAGCTTTTCCCCAGGTCGGTGGTGACGTTCACGAGGGGTCATAGGTTCAAGGTGGGGGGGGGGGTTTAACACGGATATCAGAAGGACGTATTTTACACAGAGGGTGGTGGGGGCCTGGAATGCGCTGCCGGGCAAGGTGGTGGAGGCGGATACACTGGGAACGTTTAAGACTTATCTAGATAGCCACATAAATGGAGTGGGAATGGAGGGATACAAAAGAATGGTCTAGTTTGGACCAGGGAGCAGCGCGGGCTTGGAGGGCCGAAGGGCCTGTTTCTGTGCTGTATTGTTCTTTGTTCTTTGTAACTAAACTGACACCCATAACCAACCCTCATGTGCAGCAGATACATACAAGTAATGAAAGACGTTTGTGAGATCAATGACTTTTAAGTGATACATAACAAATTATGACAATGTTGGGTGTAGTGATCAGCTGATGGCAGTTGAATGCTGGCCTTCTCAAATCAATTAGGAGAGCCCAACATGCACTGAAGATGGCAGGTTGGAAAGTACACCTGTCCTCATGGCAATGTTCTGCTTCCCATTAAAGGCCTGACAAAGGGACTTGCATAGCAACCAGGCTGGTCTTCAGCTATCAGGACTGGAGGCACATGTACGGGACAATGATAAATAATTTCAACTGCCTTGGGTCTTCACAATCTGGAGATGTGTGAGTGAATTACTCAGACATCAGATACATGGGCACAGTGGTTAGCACTGCTGCCTCATAGCACCAGGGACCTGGGTTTGATTCCCGGCTTGGGTCACTGTCTGTGCGGAGGCTGCACGTTCTCCCTGCATGAGTTTCTTCCAGGTACTCTGGTTTCCTCCCACAGTCTGAAAGATGTGCAGGTTAGGTGTACTGGCATGCTAAATTCTCCCTCAGTGTACCTGAACAGGTGCTGGAGTGTGGTGACTCGGGAATTTTCACAGTAACTTCATTGCAGTGTTAATGTAAGCCTACCTGTGACACTAAAAAATAAACTTTAAACTTAAACTTGAATAGATTGCTACCAAATGGCACTGAGAGAATGAAGCCAGAGAGTGTCCACAGTACAAAGAGAATTCTTGTAGAGGTGCCTGTTCAGAGAGCGGATCTGCAGAGCTGGAACCAAGTGGCAATCACAGAAACCGCAGCTTGTGTTAAATATTTATTTAACCATCTGCTGCACAGTGACCTGACAACTCAAAGTTCTGGTTTAATAGTAAAACCAAATGGTTTTAACACATTAACAACTGCAATCTGTGAGAGCAGTAAATCTCCAGCTTTCGTTCAGACTGCAAGGAGGGAGTGGTGTCCCAAAAATTCAAAGTTCAAACAGATACTGTGGGGGTGGTGTGCCGTCCTGATATATAGAATGCTGTAAGTCAGTGGAAAGAAGAAATAATTTGCATTTATATATCACACTTCACAACCACAAAATATTCCAAAGTACTTGTGAATGTAGTCGCTGTAGGAAAATGCAGAAAATGTGACCCAGCAAGATCCCATAAACAAAAGTATGATAATGGCCAGATTATCTGTTTTAGGAAAAGAGATATTATCCTATTCTCTTCAAAATATTGCCCTGGTGTCTTTTATGTCCACATGAGAAGGCAGACATGGTTCTTTTTCCTTAAATTAATGACTTCACAGAACAGTTCCCATTTATTCTGGTCTGCTATATTTGTTCCATGGAGCAGGAGTTGAATGCAACACCTACAGCTGCCATTTTAGCTACCAGAATCTTTGGGCCAGTGGCTGCAGTTCAAAATGGCTGAGTATTTGAGGCAGGATGTATTGTAATGCTGCTTCTGAATGGGCTCAGGGAACGGATTTTGTTGTCCATATCCTAATTTTGAAGAGATCACTCTCTAACACAGCTTCTGTCAGGAAATGTTCTTTTCAGCAGAGTGGGAGAACCAGCGGGAATCTCCATCAAGTGCGGCACAGTGGTTAGCATTGCTGCCTCACAACGCCAGGGACCTAGGTTTGATTCCCTGGTCTGTAACCCCAGACCCACAGCAATGTGGCTAATATTGAAACGGTCCAACAAGCCATTTAGATCAAGGGCAATTAGGGATGGGTCACTATCTATACGGTGTCTGCACATTCTCCCCGTGTCTATGTGGGTTTCCTTTGGGTGCTCAGGTTTCCTCCCACAGTCTGACAGACATGCTGGTTAGGTGCATTGGCCATGCTAAATTCTCCCTCAGTGTACCCAAACAGGCGTTGGAATGTGGCGACTAGGGAATTTTCACAGTAACTTCATTGCAGTGTTAATGTAAGCCCACTTGTGACACTAATAAATAAACTTTAAACTTTGTAACAGCAGGGAAATCTGTTCTTAATACAGAGCTATATGCACCATATCACTAGGGGGTTCCATTACAGCATTATAGGTTTAGCATCCCACTTGAAAGACAGCTCCTCTGACAGTGAAGCACTCCCTCAATACCATACAGAAGTAGTAGCTCATGCCTCTGGAGTAGGACTTGAACATACAACTTTCTTACTCAGAAGTATGAATGCTACCACTGAATCACAGCTAAGGACAGGGGTGCTTATTCAGAGAATATCACTTCATATCCACATCGAGTGACTGACCTCTGAAGCATCTTCAGTTAGGTACATTGAGAGGAAGTATTCAGTTTCTGATATAAAATGGAATTGTTGGCTGATCATCTTGGGCATTTGAAAATGGACATTGGCAGAAACCTTTTTAAAATTTATTCTTTCATGGGATGGGGGGTGTCACGGTCAAGGCCAGCAGTTGTTGCCCATCCCTAATTGCCCTTGAACTAAATGGTTTGCTGGGCCACATTGCTGTGGGTCTGGCATCACATATAGGCCAGACCAGGTAAAGATGGCAGATTTTATTCCCAAAAGAGGACATGAGTGAATCAGATGGGTTTTTACAACAATCAGTTAGTTGTCATGGTCACCATTACTGAGACTAGATTGATATTCCAGTTTATTAATTGGATTTAAATTCCATCAGCTGCATGGTGGGATTTGAATCCTTGTCCCCAGAGTAGAAACATTACTCTGTCATCTCCCCTTGCCTGATTGCCCACTCATTCTGCCGTGTTGTGAAGGTTGAGTGAGACAGGCAGAAAAAAGAGAAAAAGTTATTTTGCTGCATTACTTTACAAATCTGACAGATTGACAAGTTACCTGCCAGCAGATTCATACTATGTTCAAAAATTCTGGGATCTGGGCCTCACTAGCGAGGCAAGCATTTATTATCCATTCCTAGCTCTCGCTGAGAAAGTGGTGACAGAATGGAGTTACTTACTAGGGTGGTATGGTGGCACAGTGGTTCGCACAGTTTCCTCACAGTGCCAGGGACCCGGGTTCAATTCTGGCCTCGAGTCACCATCTGTGTGGAGTTTGCAGATTCTCCCTGTGTCTGTGTGAGTTTCCTCCGGGTGCTCCAGTTTCCTTCCGCACGCCAAAGTTGTGCGGGTTAGGCGGATTGGCCATGCTAAATTGCCCCTTAGTGTCAGGGGGATTAACAGGGTAAATACGTGGAGTTATGGGGCTAGGGCCTGGGTGGGATTGTTTTCAGTGCAGGCTCAATGGGCTGAGTGGCCTCCTTCTGCACCATAGGGATTCTATGATTCTGTTCTATGATACCGCAGAAAGTGGTTTAGAGTCAACCAGATTGATATGGGACTGGAGTCACATGTGGGCGAAGCCAGGTAACATGGCAGATTTCCTTCTCTATACCATTTGGCAGCCAGTTGGGTTTGTAACTACAATGTGGTAGCATCATGGTCACTTTTACTGATGCTAGCTTTTTCCAGTTCAAATTACTTCAAATTCAACTCAATCAGCTTTTTCATCACCTGGATTATTCGTCCAGTCATATAACCCCCTCTTCTACCTATAAGGTTACCAGTAGAATCAGGAGAATGATATGGCTTTGCATGCTCTTCAATGTTCCCTCAATCTCTTCAAGGAAGTACCTCTCCTCCTCCAGGCAGTTCAGCTACATAACAACAGTTACTATCGCTCATAAATCATTGCATGCTAAGCTCTTTGAGGTATATTTATGGGAGTGATAATAAAGGGATAAATAAATAAAGCATTTTCAAATGCCATGAAGAGTTTATCTTGGCTATTCTGTTGGGAGTGAATGCAGACAGATGCTGTAATGGAACCCCCTGGTGATATGATGCATATAGCTCTATATTAAGAACAGATTTCCTTCTGTTACAAAGTTCACTCAATGGAGATTCCAGCTGGTTCTCCCACTCTGCCGAAAAGAACATTTCCAGACAAGAAGCTGTGTTTGAGAGTGATCTCTTTAAAATTAGGGTATGGACAGCAAAACATCAAATGCAGTTCTGCAGAATCCGTTCCTTGAGACCATTCACAAGCAGCATTACTGCCTCAAATGCCCTCTGCCATTTTGAACGGTAAACACAGTAAGAAGTTTAACAACACCAGGTTAAAGTCCAACAGGTTTATTTGGTAGCAAAAGCCACACAAGCTTTCGGAGCTGCAAGCCCCTTCTTCAGGTGAGTGGGAATTCTGTTCACAAACAGAGCATATAAAGACACAAACTCAATTTACATGAATAATGGTTGGGATGCATCCCAACCATTATTCATGTAAATTGAGTCTGTGTCTTTATATGCTCTGTTTGTGAACAGAATTCCCACTCACCTGAAGAAGGGGCTTGCAGCTCCGAAAGCTTGTGTGGCTTTTGCTACCAAATAAACCTGTTGGACTTTAACCTGGTGTTGTTAAACTTCTTACTGTGTTTACCCCAGTCCAACGCCAGCATTTCCACATCATTTTGAACGGTAGCCACTGGTTCAAAAATAGCAACTTGTAGATGTTACATTCAACTCCTGCTCCATGGAACATGCAGAGCAGAATATATCAGAACAGTTCTGTAGTGTCATAAATTTAAGGAAAAAGGACATAGAAGTGAAACATAGAGAATCCTTTGCTAAACAATAATCATAGAAGACTACCTGAAGGGTATGGGGGGGGGGGGCGGGGGGGGGCGGTGATGGCCTAGTGGTATTATCGCTAGCCTATTAATCCAGAAACTCAACGAATGTTCTGGGGACCCAGGTTTGAATTCCACCACAGCAGATGGTGAAATTTGAATTCAATTTTTAAAAAATCTGGAATTAAGAATCGACTGATGTCCATGAAACTATTGTCGATTGTCAGAAAAACCCATCTGGTTCACTAATGTTCTTTAGGGAAGGAAATCTGCCATCCTTACCCGGTCTGGTGGCATGGTGGCACAGTGGCCTCACAGTGCCATGGACCCCGGGTTCGATTCCCGGCTTGGGTCAATGTCTGTGTGGAATTTGCACATTCTCCCCATTTCTGCGTGGGTTTCCTCTGGGTGCCACGGTTTCCTCCCACACTCCGAAGATGTGCGGGTTAGCAGGATTGGCCATGCTAATTTGTCCCTTAGTGTTAGGGGGACTAGCTAGGGTAAATGCATGGGGTTATGGGGATAGGGCCTGGGTGGCTGGTGCAGACTCGATAGGCCAAATGGCCTCCTTCTACGCTGTAGAATTCTATGATTCTATGTGACTCCAGAACTACAGCAATGTGGTTGACTCTCAACTGCCCTCAGAACAAGAGCAACTAGGAATGGGCAATAAATGCTGACCCAGCCAGCGACGCCCATGTCTGACGAATGAATAAAAATAAATCAACACTGAGGGATAATGAACAGGAGTCAGCCATTCATCCCCTCAAGCCTTGCCCTAAGATGCAAATAGACCATGGTTGATAAATATATTAACTCCAATTTCAGCCTTTGCTCTATATTCCTCGATAGGTTTCATTAACAAATATCCAACAATCTCAGTTTTGAAAGCTTCAATTGACCCAGCATCCAAAGTGAGAGGATTCCAGTTTTCCAATAATCTTTGTGTGATAAAGTGCTTTCTGCTTTCTCTCCTATTTTAAAATTATATCCCTTCATTCTTAATTTCCCCACCAGAGGAAATAATTTCTCTATACCTACCTTTCTGAATCCCATTAACATTTTAAACGTCTTTATCAGATCACCCCGCAACCTTCCACAGAACTTACGTTTAACACATCCTTATAATTTAACCCTCTAGGTCCTGCATTCTCTCATGAATTATTATTCTCGTGGTTAATTATTTTCTTGAAGTCAGAGAAAGAAGGACAGAGCCTCTTGTTAATAAGTTAATAAGCCGGCAGAGTGTGTATCCAAACATGGAAGCTTATAAAATGTAAGAGGATTTAGTGAGGAAAGTATTAGGACTTTCTTGGAGTGATCAGCATTGGGTTGCCACTCTGTGCCCAATTATTTACGTGAAATTTCTTCCGATCCTGTCTCGCCCAACCTTCCAATTCAGACCGGGTGGGATTCAGGCAGTGCTGCCGACCCAAAGGCCCAGCATTGAAATTCAGCTCCGTTGAATTGAAAGAAGACACATGCTTCATAACTGCGGTAAACCAGGTCAAGTAAAATTGACAAGAATATAAGCATGGAGGACGAGGGTCAGAAGTCAGGAGTGGTCAAAGGTTGGGGGAATCGAGATTGGGCCTCCATACAGGAGGGTAGGGTAGGTTGGGTTGACCTTGGTGTGGAGCAAGGGGTCAGATTGGGTTGGGTATGGAGTGAGTGATCGAGTCGGGCCTGGGGAGTGAGGAGTGAAGATCAGGATGTGGGGGTTGGGTCATGTTGTAAGGGGTGAGCTGGGCCTTGGGTAGATGTGGGTGGTGTGTGTGGGGTGGGGAGGGGAAGAGCTCTTGCAGGTGGAGGGAATCCAATGGGGGTGTTGGGGTGAGGAATACCCTGGGGGGGCTGGATAGTATAGAGCTGGGGTGGGGGGGGTGGCCAGTCTGACTCTTTATAATAATTTCCCAGAAATTAGAAAAGGTTAGAAGAATTAAGACCCATTCTGAGTAACTATTGGTGTAACCTTGTCAGAACCATCCGAAGTTTGCGATTTAAATCACATTTTCGGATGGTTCCCAACACAGGGCAATTGCCCCGAGGACGTTTGTGCTTTTGGGCAGTTGTGTGCAAGTGAAGTTCCGAGAGGGGTTCCCCAGCACATCTTTGGAGTACCCCCACAATCTGACATGGGAGAGCTCAGAAGTTACGGCCTAATGTACGTCTCCACAAATTACACAAGTATGCAATGAGTTTGATGGAAGTATATGACCAGGATTTTTGTTTTGCTGACCATATGGAGGGTACTGTTTTTTTTCATCAGGCGAAATGCTAAATATTTGTACCTGTATTTGCTCGAATGGAATTTCAAAGCTGAACGATTCATTGTAGTAAGGGTTCAGTGTGTTTTTCTTAACTGTGGTTTTCTTCTTCTTGAGCCGTTTTCCATTCTGCAGCAGATGTATCTTTACATAAGGATCTGAAAAATAAAATAGTCATCCCTTAATCAATTCGCAAATAAAAAATTAAAGCAGATTAGTCTGAAAATGGCAGCATGGTGACAGTGTGTAATGTTGCTTATAGGATGTACACTTGCTTCTTCGATTCCTGACTTGACAATTCCTGATTTCACTTATGCTGTCTGGGTTGAGACACTGAGCGGATGCTGGACGTTTGCCTGAATGAGAGGTCAGAGGCGATGGGTGAGATTCTCCAGCCTCCCAGCAGCATGTTTTCCTGCCAGCGGGAGGTGGCGCATTGTTTGCTAGCGGCAGGATTCTGTGATCCTGCCGCTGTTGAAGGGAAACCCACAGGCAGGCGTGCATTTCCGTCAGAACTGGAGAATCCCACCAGCGTGATGGGCCAGAGAATTCCGGCCCACATCTCCTTGGATTGCTTTTGTGGATTACTGCAGGCATCTTTCAGGCCAATCTTCTAGGTCCAGGCACCTTCAGCTACTTAATCAATTACCTCCCTCCAACCTAAGGAGGGAAGTAGGGATATTCACTCATGACTGCACAGTTCTCAAGTCCATTTACAATTCCTCAGATAATGAAGTAGTTATGAAGCATCCCTCACAAACCAGGATCTGCGCGACATTAGGCTTGGGTTGATGAATAACAAATAATATTCATGTTACACAAGCCAGGGAGTGACCATCTCCAACAAGAGAAATTTCCCATGAAATTCAATGGCATTAACATCATCTCCCACCAACAAACTGTGGGTCACCATTGGGAAACCTAACTAGCCTAGCTATGAATTCCTGTGGCTACAGAAGCCTTTGGAGGCTGGATTCTTGGCAGTGAGTCATCTCAAAGCCTGTCCATCATCTCCAAGGCACAAGTAAAGAGTGTGGTGAAACAGTCTCCACCTGTCTGGACAAATGAAGCTCCTACAACACTCAAGAAGCTTGACATAAACCAGTGACATTTTATGAAACATTCACTCCCTCAGCCACTGGTGCACAGTGGCAGAAGTGTGCATCTTACAATCTGTAAGATGCACTGTATCAACTTGCCATGGCTTCTTCAACAGCACCTTCCTAATCCATAGCCTCTGCCATTTAGAAGGAAAAAGACACCAAGGCATATGTGAACACCACCATTTGCAAATTCCCCTCTAAGTCACATACCATGCTGCTTTGTTCTTTCGTTGTCTGTGGGTCAAAACCTGGAACTCCCTCCCTCACAGCACTGTTGGTGTACATACAACACATGAACTGCAGTGGTTCAAGAAGGTGGCTCACCACCATCTTCTCAAGGGCAACTAGGGATAAGCAGTAAATCCTGGCCTTGCTGTAGTAAAGTCCACATCCCATGAATAAATCTCCATGTACCACCTTAAGTAGTAGTATTGAGAAGGCCTCAGATCATTGACCTTGCCAATACTGCAGAGTGGGCTGCATGAAGACTTTGAGTGAGATGTGAATGGGAATGCAATAAAGGAGTAACTAAATAAAGACTGAACTGTCAGCATGAAGCTCAGGAATATATCAATATCTCATAGAATCTCAACCTAACCAATCAACCTAACCCGCACATCTTTGGACTGTGGGAGGAAACTGGAGTACCCGGAGGAAACCCACACTACCACGGGGAGAATGTGCAAACTCCACACAGACAGTGACCCAAGCCGTGAATCGACATGGGTCCCTGGCAATGTGAGACAGCAGTGCTAACCACTGTGCCACCATGCAGCCCATGACATATGGCATGACATATCCTGGATTCTGATAACTCTGTGCTTAGCCACCTGGAAGTGTGGTTCAGACTGTCTTTGTGATTGAGAGGTATGCTTTCCTCCCCTGGTTCTCTCTTCCCAAAGTAATCCACTTTATTCACCACTCCCAAATTTCTTCCAGCAGCAGCTGCCAACTTAGAATGACAGTCAGCCTTGAGGCTTAAACATTTAACAACCTGCTTTTGGAACGAACAGCATAAAGCTAACACCACACAGTCACTGAAGTGCACAGAACTCGGCTGCATGTGAAAAATGACTCTCTCGGTGAAACAGCTGGATTGCAAGCTTCTCTGTTCTTGGCTATTCCCTTGGAGTCATACTGAGGATTGGTCTGTGATATAGAAAACAAATCTTATAGCTCAAGTGTTACAAACAACTTGGATGAATTTATGTAGGAATTTCTAAACTGCAGTCATGAATGAAAAAAAAACAAAATTCCACAGAAAGGAAACATGACAGCATCTGTGGGGAGAGAATAGAGCCAACATTTCGAGTCTAAATGACCCTTCGTCAGAGCTCTGGGTTGCTGCAAATCAACTCAGGGTTCCTCCTGTATAAACCATTGCAATGTCAGCCTGTTCCCATGAAAGGTAATTGACCTGAAATGTTAATTCTGTTTCTCTCTCCACAAATGCTGCCTGACATGTTGAGTGTTTGCAGAATTTTTCCATCCCACCCACCACGGGAATCGTAGCGGGCGTGACACGGACCATGCAAAGGTCCATTGACCTTGGGCAAGATTTTCAGATCTTGGGGCGAGAGCGGCCAGAAAATTCCACTCTTTTTGTTTTTGAAATCATGCAGATGAATCTTTGGAGCCATTCGGAATAGCAGGGATTCCCACTGGCCTGTTGAATTGGGCGTGAAGCCTAAAAGGGGACTGTCACCGGGCGTCAAGCCCATTCCAGTCTCCTGGTCCAATCACCCTGGTAAGATCAGGTTCTCTCCTAGAAATGGTGAGAACCAGATCAGAATTCATTAGTATCCATTTCATTCTCATTAGCGGGATTGAAGTGGAATGCTATGGCCTCCTGGGATGCTCCCACTGCAACTGCCTGACCCCCCCAAGTTGGAAGTCCGCAGATGCCAAGCACTATTGGTGCTGAAAAGCGCGACCAGGAGCCGTGGACTCCAAGGAGGTAAGTACCAATTTTTACCTACAGCCATGGGCCATGCAGTCGCTGCCAGGCTTCAGAGGGGCAACCCTCAAAGGGCTTATATAAAAAGTTACATTTTATATAGTAACAGCAATATGAGAGATTGAGTTTCTGATTGGAATTTAATCCATGTGTTTAAACATTGGCCGGAATTTTCTGTTCCTGTTCTTGTCAGGCGGGTTTGGTGGTAAGAGTGGACAATCTCATGAAAGGCCCAAATTACATTTTACATTGGTGCAAGTCTTGCAGTGATTGACCCCGCCAGTAATGTAATGGGAATCCCGATGGGCAATATCGGGAACACCATTATAATAGATCTGAATATCATTATCAGGCCTCGATTCCTGATCATCTCCCCTCCCCCTTCCCCATAAGAGAATCCATTCACATCAACATGAGGGCAGACCAGCGTGAATTTTGAATGGTTTCTCAGTGTGCAGCCTGCCAGAGGAGCTCAGGTGAGTACATCGCTCAGAGGGTGAGGGTCATGCTGGGGCAGCACCAGGGGGAGTGGTTGCTTAGGTAGGGGGTGCTCTGGGGATCGGGGGAACAGGTTTTCAAGTGAACTTTTGGGCACTGGGGTGGACTTGAAAAGAAGCACCCCGATCTTTAAAGAAAACATGGGTAAGATCGGTGTTGAGGGATATGGGCCAAATACGGGCAATTGGGACTAGCTTAGGGGTTTAAAAAAAGGGCGGCATGGACAAGTTGGGCCAAAGGGCCTGTTTCCATGCTGTAAACCTTTATGACTATATAAAACCTATGGAGTGCTGGCTAAGGCGAGAAAACCGGTGTGTAGCTTGCAGGTTTTTCTCTCCAGATGTGCAGAAAAAGGAAGTGTGGCCCATGCCATGATGCTGGCGGGGTAAGGCCAGAAAAAAGCCTGGAATTCTGAGATTTGAGTGTTTTTATAAAAGGGCTCCCTGATCACCAATAAGCAACACAGGAACTCTCCCCCATGCATTTGGATACCACCCCCCGATGGACACAGGGGACATTTCCCCCCCAAAAGACAATCCCCACAGACACACACAAAATGGGAATCCTTCCCACCCCAAATGGAGCTCTCTAGCGGACCAGGGTCAGTGCTGGGTGCTGTTCAGTCATGTCTCTCTCCCCCTAGGGCTATACCTCCCTGTGGGTTCCCTACACTTGATTTCTGTTTTTGAGAGCAGTTGTAAACTCAATGACGTGACGTCACGCCAGAGAGGGGTGAATTCCAAATGTGGGGGGGATGATATGGCGGGGAAGTCTGATAATTACATTAGAATTTATTAAAATGAGGTTCCTAACTTTCTTTGGCAGGAACCTCATTATGCCACTGGCAGAGGATGGGGAGAATCGGAACATGAGATCTTGCTATTGAGATTCTTGTTTTCTGAGTCTTGGGATTTTGTGCCCATATTGCTGTTTGCACCCGCAGAGAGCATGGGTGCAAATTCATGGCACAAATTGCTGGCGGAGCCCGCCTTGCCATAGGACCGTCTCCTTAAAGATTGTTTTCTACTTTCCTAACAATATGACAGAGAAAGCCACCATTGGTGCCAGTGGCTTCAACGCTGCTTTTCCTACTGCTGCCGCCCTCTGCCAAAAAGAGGTGGAATTCCACCCAGTGATTTTGAATCTTAACTTCTTGTTGAGTTTGGGTTAAATCAGTAAACATGTTGATAAAGGTCCTTTATTGGAGCTCTACAAGGTCCAGCATTGCTCAGATGGTAACGTAAATACAACAAAGACCAATGTCATACATTGTTTAACATTCACATTCAACAGAGAAGTGTTACTACTAGTCAATAATAATGGCAAATTGTTTGTTTAAACTTTGTGATGCCAGATGTTGATTTCATAGAAAACATAGAAACCCTACAGTGCAGAAGGAGGCCATTCGGCCCATCGAGTCTGCACCGACCACAATCCCACCCAGGCCCTACCCCCACACCCAAAAGTTCACTGGTAAATGATCTGCAAGCTGAGTATTCTGCATTGCACTCACTACTGAAGCACTGGACAACCCCACCCCCCGGCAATGGTGTTGTGTATGGATTGTATTGAAGGTGGCTCTTCCACCAGATAATTGATAAATTTCCAGAATATCTGTGGTATTACAGTAGCAACATTGAGCCCCTCCCTAGTGATTGATGCAGATAAGCAAAGACTATATCCTTTGAGGTTCTGTGTTTGTAATTCAATACACTCCTGATGATGTTGCTTTGTAATTGTCCTA